>NW_020525067.1:0-69591 GCF_003368295.1 Carassius auratus | reverse complement strand
TAATCTATTTTTATATTATAATAAATATAAATATTTCCATAATTTTTATCACACCTTTTTCATATCAAACAATTGGCAAATGCTATACAATATAATCAAAATAACATTTTCTTTTTATATTGCATAGAAATTTGAATACAGAAGAGAATACATTATTATTAGAGTCACATTATCTCCCTTTTATTTCATTCTGTTCAAATATAATAATATGAATATAAGAGGCATGTCAGAGATAAGGGGTACAGAAGGTGATTTAAGTTGCTACTTCTTCCAATCCGTTGTCAAAGAATCTAACTGCTCAGCCTTAAATGACTGTCCATAATAAGGCTAAAGGTAAGATTTCCATTAAGAGATTCTCCTGGCCCACAGGTAGGCCAAAACTTCGGGATTCACCAGGAAACAGATATTACACTGTTCTTAGATTCAAGACCTGCTCGAGACAAGAGGAGGGCACAGACAGAAGGAAGGGAGAATAAAACGAAAGAGGCAAAATATGACTTGGAACTATGTGGCGTAGACATGGGAGCCGAGGCTTGCCAAAAGTATAAAATTGGATGTTTTCCTAGCCAGTGGGAGATCCTCAGCACGGTAAACCGATGACCAAAAGTAAATGAAGAGGCACGAATGCCACCCTGACCATCACACTGAACATTTTGACCAGGATATTCTTTAAAGTTCAGTCTTCTGGAACATCCGCGAGACGCAGCAGCTCAGGAAACTGACGCTGGGATCTAACTCTTCTGCTTGCAACTGAGAGGTGGACTCGTGTGGGCATGCGTGGATCAAAATAGGGCTATTCCTGCATATGTTCCAAAATACACTCTCTCTGTACTAAAAAGAAAAGAAAGCGAACTTATTCTCGTAAGATGATCTGGTTACTGTTTTTGCTCCACTGTGCTGCGGCGTGTTGTCGTCTTCCACCCGTGAGTAACATTTATAGCCCTCTCTGTATGTGTGTGTCTGTGTGTTACATGTGTTCTTACGTACCTTCTTCATCGAATGAGGTTTGTTCAGAACTTGAACGCGCTCAGCAGGCTATTGAATTTAAATTAGTAAATAGAAATAGGTAAAAAGTTAAAAACTCTTATACGATGTAAATTAAGTTATTTACAGTGATAATGAACAAAATCATCTAAGTCAATTTTTAACTATACAGCATCTGCAAAACAGACTATTTTTGTATATAGGTCAATAACGTGCATGTTCTTGTAATGTTTATGGACTGGTATTTTTTTTTTTTTTTTACAGCAATATAATGGTTCTCATTTTTGCCTAAAGAAAACATCTGTTTTTATAAACAAATATAATATATTTTATTAATAATCTTTACACCTAGTTATGATGGTTTAGATTGATCTTCTCTGTGATATATTAATTTTTTTTATTGATTTTGTTGGCACATTAAAATGAAAATTGGATATTTACATGTTGGTTACCCTGGACCTTAATCTGGTGGTTAGGGTTTTCCAACATTTTAAGAAAAAATGTCTTTCTTTATTAGTCTACATTAAGCCCCACAACATTTCAAAGTAATCAAAAATTCTTAGTAATATTATTATTTATTAAGTTGTTTTGTTTATGCTGTAATATCAAAAACTTGAGCTTTATAAGTTCATCATATAACTGAAATTTTGCTTTGCATTTTCTAATGTATTTTTTAATAATTTAATAATCTGAATGCATTGACCTGTAAACAAGATTTTAAGAAAACAGCATTCAGTGTTTTATTTACATTACAATGCTGTTGTAGTAAATTGCCTGGTTTAACGAATTGAACAACTTATGATATCTATATCGGTGGATTATATGGCACTGTATTGAAAAAGCATACCAAGGGTTAAATTTCAAAAGGTCAGAGCATTGTGGAGGGTTCAGCCTTATGCACCACAACAAACCCTGACATCATGTTCTTAAAGCTTATTTCTGTTATGCATATGTGTGACTGAATGAAAAGTTGAGGTCAAGTCAACTCTATCACAGAGATGATGGATTCTATTCATAGCTACTTTCGGTATTGGTGTAATATAGGTGTTTGTGAAAGTTTAATTTACTTTTAATGAATTGCAAGGAACAATGTAACTGGATCAAAGGGCATAATTGAGCTGTAAATAACAAGGCTAAATTATTAATAGCTATTGTGAAATACATTTACAATGCAAGCATTTAGCACATTCCCCTTACGTGACATTCGCAGGTGTTGGTGGAAGGGAAGATTGAGACTAATTACATCTAATTAAATATTGCCTCATTCACACCCTCAGTGCCAGGCAGGGGATTTAGAAAGTGAAGTGCAATACAGCCACTGACAGAATACACTCCCCGCTTCTCTAGGTAACGTTAAATGCAAAAGCCCCAGATTAATATAAACTGAGTTAAAAGAAAATAAAAAATGTGTAGACAGAAGTAACCCTTTAAAAGCTCATTGCGGTTTGACAACACAGTGTGACTGTCCAAAGGGTGGTCCCGTTGTTCACCGTATCAGCGGTAAGATGTGCATCCAGGCCTTACTGAGTTTCTCTGCTATTGCATTAGTGATGACAGGATGCAGGCTTACTTCACGAGACCTTCTGATCTGAAACCAAATATCTTACTGCTCATTTCCTATTTCCTAGATACTTGTAATTTCCCCTGTCATTAAAGGATTTGAAGTGAAATGTTTTTGAGTGAGATTTTTTTAAATCCACTTAAGTCAAAACAGCACCTTGCAATGAGTACTACAAGGCCCTATCATAATTCTGTTTCATTAATGCATACTGATTTGTACAGTTGCAATCAAAATTACTCAACCCCTCAGAGACTGCAGTACTTTACAAATACAAGCTTTTCTGAAGATCCAGGATATAATAAAACTTGCATCTATAACAGTTCACTGGCATATTAAGTGATATTGTCAGTATATAATGTAATATATTTGAGTTATAAGATTTTTTAATAATACTGCTATGTCATAATTATTCAACCCCTATTCAACATTGCTGTTTTTAAATCACTTATTTGCATGGTGGGGAATAAAACTGTCTCAAAACACAATTAAGCTTTTAGAAACTCTATTAAAAACAGAATTAGCTTAAGCTGTTACACATACAGTTAGCCCATGCATGTGTTGAAGTTAAGTAGCAAAAATGTCAACAGAGATCTCACAAAAGCAGAAGAGAAGAAATATTGTATTAATTTAGAAAGGTTAAGGCTATATGATGATTTCCAAGACATTGAAAGTTCCTAGAGACACAGCTCTGAGCCTTATTCCTTAGCTTAAAGTGTGTTTTACCAGAAAACCTTTGAGGGTGTGGAAGAAAAAGCACAATATCATAAAATGTTTAATCAGAGCAACTGAGAAAAAACCTGCAATGTACAGCTGAAGACTTGCAAGATGACCCGATGAAAGGAGGAAAACCATTTCAATGCAGTGTGTAGAAGAACACTAGACAAGTATTGCCTTCGTGTTGAGACATCTGGTAGAATACCACTCATGATCAAGATGAACAAAAAGCCAACTTGAACTTAATAAAATTAATGTCTGTGGACCTGTGGAGCTCTGGAGGAATGTTTTATGAAGTGATGGGACCAAACTGGAACTTTTTGGACCCATGGATTAGCGGTATGTCTGCTGCAAAAAAAGGCAAAGCTCATAAGCAGAAGAACACTATCTCCATCCTCAAACTTGGTGGTGGATCAGTCCTGTTATGGGGTTTCTTTACTGTAGAAGGAAATGGAAATCATGTCTGTATGAAGGACATCATGGATTCTTTGAAGTGTCAGGCCATTTTGACAAGAATTGTGATGCCTTTGGTGCAAAGACTGAAGCTGATGATCAATGCACTTTCCTGCAGGCCAGTCATCCCAAAGTACACATTCAAATCTACTTCTGCTTGGTTCAGGGATCAGTCATAGAATGTACTTGAGTGACCTGTTCAGTCTCCAGAATTTAATTCTCATTTGCAAATATCTGGTTGAATTAAAAAAAAAAGCAGTGGCAATGTGAAAACCAAAGATTATCAGTGATCTGAAAGCTTTTTCAGGCGAGGAATGGTCCAAAATTGTATTAGAGAGGTGACAGAAGCATCTAAGCACTTACAGACAGCGTTTATTGGTGATTTTAAATAATAAAAGATTCTGCAAAAAGGGGTGGTATAATTTTGAACATGAATGTTTAGAGCCAATTTGAATTTTATCATGATTCATCAGTGTTCCATTCTCAGAATCACTCAAAAGTGTATTAACAAACTTTCTCTAATACTTTACTGATGCCTTTGTTGAACTGAATTCATAAAATGTCGTTCTCCACAACAAAATGTCTTGCAGGTCAAGGGGGTTGAATAATTTTGATTGCAACTGTATGTTTCCCTTTTGTTAAGGAGAAAAATGTCACTATTTCCTCTCGGTCTGAGTGTGTGTTGAATATGTAATCTTTCTTTTAAGGTTAGTCTATCTATCCATCTTGATGTAATTACACGTAATCACATGACAGTTCTCTCATCACCTCTATTACTCAGTTGTTCTGCACTGACACATTTATTTTGAGGGATTCCACATTTTCATATTACAAGGGTGATAATGAACTCCAAAAGGGTTTACAAAATAATACATGTATGTGAGTACGTGTTATACTAATTATCTAGGATTGTTCAGTGCAGTGATAGTTGTCAAATATAACAGAAATGACACAAAATTCAGGCAGCTGTCAGGAACTGATGTATATTTAAAGTTTGACCTTGACAAACAATATTGTTTACAATATAGTTTTTTTCTCATACTATAAAACAAACTTAAACCAATATTTCATGTTCATGTATTTCTTTAATGTTGATTTAATGATTTGATGTGCATTCTGTGGGCTTTTCTTTTTTTAAAGAACATTAAACCATGCGTGTATTCAAACATTGACCCTGGTAAACAATATTTTTTACACTCTGCCAGTTTTATATCTTTTTTTCTCTCTCACATAACAAAAAAAATCTCAAACCAATTTTTCATGTGCGTACTGTATATTTATTTAATGTTAGTTTATTTATTGTATGTGCATTCTATAGTAAAATATTTTCTGAATGGACACTAAACCATAGATGTATTTAAATACTGACCCAGGCAAAATGAATTTTTCTCAACAAAATAATCTCAAACCAATATTACATGCATGTATATATATTTAATGTTCATTTATTATGATTTTTTTGTGTGCATTTATTTATAAAATACTTTTTTAAGGAACACTTAACTTTTTCTCACAAAATAACCTCAAGACAATGTTTCTTGTGCATATATTTATTTAATATTAATTCATTTATTTATTTAGTAAACCGCATCTAGGGGGATAATGTACAGTCAGATGAAGACGGACCATCTGACTGTATGTGTTCCCTATTATTTTCTTTTGTAATCATCTTGCGTATCCCACATTGCTCTGATTTAGGCTGTCATTCTCAACTTTTTTGATGTGTTAGTCATGAGGTCTGTCTGTCTCCTCCTTTAACGTCATATATCATGTGAGCTCACCCATATCCAGACAGCCTGTAATAACCATGCTGCCTCTTTCCAGCTCTAACCTGCTTTATCTCACCCTCCCACAGAGGTGGCTACAATCTACCCTCAAGATCCGGCCCTTCCAATCGGCTCCAGCCTGACAGCCACATGCTCAGTGAATCCAGACCATGGCGTTCACGCAGGCTCACTCTACTGGACGCTGAACGGAAAGCGTCTTCCCAGCAGCACCTACAGCATTCTGAGCCCCACCGTGCTCAGTGTCACCCTCCCGCGTCTCTCAGGGTCCCGCCAACGCTCCGGAGACAACCTCGTGTGCCATAACAGTGGGGGTCATGTGCTGGCCGGCTCCTGCATCTATGTTGGCAGTGAGTATCTCTACCATATTGTTTGTATTTACTCCTGTACAACTACCAAGAGTGTCTAATTGGCAAATGTGCACGCATCCAACTTAAATACAGTTAAATGGATTTTGTGGGTGAGCCTGGAGCCTTGGGGAATATGGGTCAGACGTGGAAGTATTAGACAGTCTTTATGAATTGACCCCCTGCCACTGAGCCACAGTTGTTGCAGTATTTAATGTTTTCTGCCTGTCCACCAATGAACTAGAGAGTTGTTTAAGCCTCTTAAGATAGCTATCTGTTCTACTGTTATGCTTTTAGCACCTGTGTGGTCCATTATAGGCGCTTTCCTCAACTGACATGTATGGCAGAACAAATGTACCGCATTTGTCAAGTTACATGGAATTGTGGCAGTATGGAAAATTACAAACACAGACACACACACACACACAAGAGCGAGACAAAGTCAAGGAAGCGAGTGTCTGGTCATTTGGAAAAAAGATTGAAAGCCAGAAATGGAGAGATGTGGTTACGATAAGTGTGTGTGTGTGTGTGTGTGTGTGTGTGTGTGTCTGTGTGTGAGTGAAGTGCTGTGTTGACTCAAGCTCTCTATGTCTCTGAGGTCTTCTCTGTAAGGTTTGGTTCACATAATCACAGTCTTACACTTAGACGCAGTGTCTTTTGTTCTCATCTGAATGGAATCTTGGCCCCATTCCTGAACTTAAATGAGGATGACAGCTGAAGACACTCATCCATTATTGAAAATACTTAAAGTCAACACAAAGTCAAAACTGACCCTATTTACTTTCTTAATACATGCTCCTCGTCTCATTGTGAATGATTCATCTGTGCGTATTATTCCAAAAAAGACAGTATTCATAATCTTTCATCAAAACGTAACGTTTCTTTTGTTTTTAAATTACTTTTTTTTATATCAATATACAGTACGGTAAAAAACTGTTAAATTGTGAAATATTTTAATTACAATTTTAAAAATGTTTAATGTATTTTAAAATGTACTCATATCACATGATCATTCATAAATTATTCATTTCAAAATGTTGATTTGGTTCCCCAGAAACATTTTGTATTATTTTGAAATATAAAACAGTTGAAAATTGTTGTGTTGCTTATACATTTCTTGATTATTTTGTTTTAATGTAGAGAATAAAAAAACAGTGGTAAAAGTTTTTCTGTAATTTCGAATCGGTTTAATGTATTGTTGGTATATTTTTGTATTATCTCAAATGTTATTATTATTATTTTTATAATTTATTATAATTATAAGTAATTATATAATAGAATAAAAAAAATATATAATATATATTTTCAGTTTAATGTATCTGTGGTGTCTGTCTGTGTATCTATCTTTCTATCATCTACCTAGAATTATTAAATTATAAAAAAAATGATATTATATAGAATTAAATTATACAAAATTATATTTTATAATATTTAAATAAAATATAAATATATATATTTTAAGTTCTGTAAAATCAAGTCTCTTCCTTCATTTTTGTATTTAGTTTCATGTTGACTTCAAAACAAGCAACTGTTTTTGACAGATTTTCTGTACTAACTCAGCATTTACCAACATTTACAGCATGTACCTTTAATGATGTTTTATTAACAAGGTTAGGTTGGAGCGCATTAAACACCGGTGGAGAAACACCATAGTATAAATACAGCTGACTTGCCTCTATCCATTGACATTTTATCAGCATCCCTCCCCTGCCCCATCTCCTCACTTCAAGTTCATTTTACACTTTCTACGGGGAGGCCATTCCTGTTCTTTGAGGTCTTCCCCAGACAGCACGGCAAATGCGCATTATCATACTTCAGCTAATTATATGTAAGCGTGTTCTCGTGAAATTAGGTGTTATGAGAGGCATGAGTCACTTTCCACTAACTCACTTTGACAGCTAAGTGAAAACTCATTGTCCTTTTCTGTTTTTTAGTGCCTCCTGAGAAACCCATGGATCTTACCTGCTGGTCCAGGAACACCAAAGACCTTACCTGCAGATGGGCCCCTGGGGGCCAGGGAGAAACATTCATCAAGACACGATACACACTCAAATATAAGCTCAGGTCAGTGCCACAGGTCATTCACAATCATGTCAATGCCTCTTACCAAATTCACGCCTTATCTTGTTTGTATATGTCATGTTCTTACATGCCCCTTCACTGGAGGACAGTGGAAGGATGTTTAAGGATGTCTCAAACCAACCATCTGTGCTAATTCCTCCTGATAAGCACATGCCATACACTTTTTTTTTGTGACAGGGAAGTTCCAATAAAAAAAATGCTTTTTAATACTTACATTTGTAAGTTACTTTGGATAGAAACGTCTGCCAGATGACTAAATGTGAATGTAATATTTATTTTTAAGGTTTTTTCATTAATAATTGGCATCCATGCCCAATGAGCAGATGGAATGCAGATCAATTTTTGACATCCCCATTAACATACCAGAAGGAATAAGCCATAATTAAAGTATCATCCCCACATTTGAGGCTATATGATTGGCTTGTCCATTGGCTCTTAACATCAAAAGCCTCCATACAGGGAACCCGCTATAGATTACAGACTACAGATATATTGTGTCCATGCAGCTGTCGGTACGCATCAGAAAATAAACCATGTTTACGCACCTATAGGTGGTATGGACGAGAGAAGGAGTGTGAGGACTACAGCGCTGGAGAGCCGTACACATGCTACATCCCCCGCGACCTCGCCCTCTTCACACCCTACGAGATATGGGTGGAGGCCTCCAACCAACTCGGAACCGCAACGTCTGACATCATCTACTTGGATATCTTAGATGTGGGTGAGTGTGCGTGACCTTTGACCCCAGCCCCAGGTGTTCTCCTCATGAGCAGCACAGAATACGAGGCGACCGCGTGCAACGTGAGAGCGCCACTCCTTGTAAAAACTGGGTGGAGGCATGACGAATTGCAGCGGTCCATCGCAGCGTCAGTATCCCTTTGCCTCATACAGTCTCTACCCACCTACTCACACATACCTGCAAAGCCTTCCTTTACAGACGAATGGAATTTTTATGAAGTTTTTCGCTAATCCCAGTACCGTGACCTACCTGGGGCTACTGTTTAGGAATCTGACTGGAATAGGATGAAGTCTGTTTTGTTGAATTCTTAAGATCTTATGTGCTTTGAGTGCAAGCCAAGCTAATCTCTTCAAACAGACATTTTATACAACAAACATCTTCATAAAAATGGAATTAGAATTGCTAGGACCTAAGTTGGGGGGCATTTTGGCAAGACATTAGAAAGTATTTGCAATTAAACTTAAATAGCCTGAACACACACTTAAGCCTCCATTCTTAAAAAGTTGATGAGAAAGGTTTTAAACTTTTATATCTTGTGAGTGTAAATCAGTGTAACTGTACCTGACGGGGGAGGCAGGGTGATTTTTCAATGGAAAGTGCATTAAGAGGAAGGTGGGTGCTCCTCGAAACATGCCATAGTTATGACACAGCCACCACACCTAGTGCCTCCACCTCCATAGCAAAAGAGACCATGCTCATCTTAGTTACCAGTTAATTAAACAACAGCTTTGAGTTCCAAGAAAACTCCAATTACTTGGAAATTGAAGCACTATCAGTGCAGCCTGAACAAAATGCAGGCAAAGCGGAAAAATACAGAAAAAATTAGTCAGCTTGAATATCGAGAAGCAGCCTTTGTTTCATCTTAGTTGAATCACAAGATCGAAAGTCTCTAGTCTCGGCTTGCAGACCGCCCAAGCTGGTGCATATTGCACACAAAAAATGGCAAAAGTTTGGGATTGGCTAGTTTTACAAAACTTACCAGAGTAAGTAAGTATGTTTTTTTTGTAGCGAGTAAACTAGATATCCACGAGATCAGAACTATATATTATTCAGTCATTTTAGAATATAGATATGTATATTTTGATGACCACAATATTTAAGAAATTAACATTTGTGGAACAGAGTGGAAATTTCTTTACTTCTTCATTTTAATTGCTGATTAATAAATTCCTTTCTGTCATTCCAATTCAAATTCCAGGTCAAGAATTGAAGCATGACACTATTTGAACCTCTTTATTTCATACAAACCTAAAGTTCATAAGATGCAGAATTTTAATTGTAAATTCAATGTAAAAAAATGAAACGGAGTACAAATTCAAAAGAATTTCGGTAACGGATGAATGGTTGCACGAGTGGATGATAGATAGATTTTTCATAATATTTGAATTGAAATGAATGTACTGCTTGTGGACCAGGGTGGAAGAAAACTTTAGAATTGTCAAATTGCAGTTCAACAAACTGCTTTTCTTTGTAATTTCAATTCAAATTCATATCAAGATTTCAAGAATAAGTTACAAATATAAGTCTTTTGTTGCAGCTACTCCATCCTTATCACATGTTGTTTGTGTCGTTTCCTCTCAGTGACGACGGACCCACCGACTGATGTGACTGTGAGCCGAGTGGGCGACCTGGAGGACCAGCTGACCGTGCGCTGGGGGACACCACCTGCACTAAAAGACTTCCTCTTTCAGGCCAAATACCAGATCAGATACAGACTGGAGGAAAGCAGTGACTGGAAGGTACAGTAGCACACTCGATCAATGAGCACACGTCATCGGCTCGCTCCTTACTCTCATTATTCTGATTACTATTACCATCTTCCCACTTTTACACCCACTTGTTTTGTAATGCAAACTGTGTATGCTTGTGAGTAAGTGTCAGTTCCTCAATTTTAAAGCATTTGTAGAGTGGCGCAATGATTAATTAGAGTGGTTCAAAAGATAACAGCCATGTTTCAGTAGAATTTGCCGTGTTTGTATTACTTTGTCCGAAACGTCATTTCCAGCTGTAGCAGAACAGCACATGGTTTCCAGTCCTCTGGCCACGGAAGAGTCCGGCTAAACTTTAGGGCTTCAAATAAACTTAAGCTTTCGCTGTCCCCATTTCACTCATCTGGATCCAATCAGTTGGCAGGTTTCCTTCTGAAGCTGGGCAGAGTTGGGTTACATAATTTTTTTTTTTCACTTACCCATCATAGTGCTGTCAGTTGCACAGTCTTACACAGTTAACCATGTCAAAATATGACAGTGCCCACGCATCACAGAAGACGATCTATTGTTTTCAAAGCGCGGGGTTTATCGCCCGGGCCATTCTCAATCCCACAGATTGCTTACATAGCCTGTGCGAAGGGAAATAATTACCCAGCGTGCCTGTTACACGGCAACCTGATGATGTTAACATTCTGCCACTCATCACGTTCCAATAGTAATGATGGTCCTCGGATTACGGAGCCATGCATATTAACCGTGTTTGTAGTTTTTGAAATGTGAGTCTGGAAATGGACCGTGGAAAGGGACTGATTCAGGGGTACTGGGATTGTAAATAATTACAGGGGGCCCAGGCCATTTCGACATTCCTGCATTTGAATCCCATATACCTCTGCTTTAACACACAGGAAGGAGGAAGCACTGAGGCTTGAATGGCCTTGTCTCACATGTTAATGATGCTGTCTGCACCCGTGCAATTACTTAATCAGATTTTCTCTCAGGGTAGTGTTAGTGCTCTCTGCGTATATGTAGAGCCAGAAGGCAGGCCAATTATTTTTGTGTGTGACCCTGTTATTTTCCTCCTGTCTTTGTCTCTGATATATGTTGGTATATCCCCTAGGAACACAAAAGAGGAAAATTTCTTTGTTCTACGTCTTTGTAGATGAGCTTGTGTGAACTTGCTTAAGGATTTTGAAAGTGAATGGCTTTGTTTCCTTCTTATAGAGAACATTAAATATGCCCGTTAGGGTAACAGTGTGTGTGTGGTATGTGGCCACTGTAGGTGTTTGATGTAACAGACTGTTTTGGGTGTCTTTCTCTGCAGGTGGTGGATGATGTTGGAAACCAGACTTCCTGCAGGCTGGCTGGGTTGCGGCCAGGCACAGTGTATTTTGTGCAGGTGCGCTGTAATCCGGTAGGGATTCTGGGATCTAGGAAAGCTGGCATTTGGAGTGACTGGAGTCACCCAACTGCAGCCTCAACACCCCACAGTGGTAAGAGAAATATCATTTAAGAGATCCCTGCAAAAGAAAGTACTTAGTGGAAATAATTTTTTTTGGAAGTTTACCATGGTATTTTTTTAAGTACTTTGTAAATACCATGGTAAATATCAAAGCAAAGTACAGGGATTTCACTTTGCTTTTTTTTTATAAGTTTGCTTAGTTTATAATTACATTTAGAGAATACTATTTCTGAGTTTTGAACAAAAAAAAAAAAACATCCAAAATTTATGATCCATGTTCAAAACCATTGTTAAATGCAGATAAATGTAAATACACACAAACAATCACAAATTCTGATAATGTGCCTTTTTTTTTTTTTTTTTTGGTTGTGCTTGGCATCCACAAAAAGCCGAAATGTTAAGTTAATGAACCAAGCCTTAGTTAGCTAAGCCTTAGTTAGCTACATTAGTGAACAATGAAAAATACTTCTAAAGCATTTTTAATCTTATAATATTTTAAATATGTATTTATTTTAACATGATTAAAATCAAAAGTTGTGTCTGTTAATAAAATGTAATGGAATAACATGAACAATGAACGGTTAGATTTTTATTAACTCATGCTAAGTAAAGTCTGCTAATACATTTGAATATCCAGTCATGCAGTTCATGAAATTATAATTATTTTCAACTTGGACTTGTAGACTCAAAGCCTAGCAGTCTTTTTGCGCAACGGGTCTCATGTGGGAGACATCTCATCTTACATATAAATCCGGCGCATTGTTATTTCCCGTCTTCTTCTTATTAAAAATGACATAAAGGCCAAAAAGCAACATAGAAAATAAAAAAATATAGCCAGCGGCACTAGTTAAATGGTAGCAGGAATAGTTGGATTGAGATGTTGCTTTCGCTGTCCTTCATCATATTTTCACATTTTGAACGTGTCGTGCAGTCCATCCTATAATCAGATACATATTTCCAAGACTGTGCTCAGTCCAGGCAGACACCAACTAGCAGATGCAACGCATTACTTTAGTCATACATCTCCCCATTTTGTGGCTTGCCAGAGAGCCACGGGGGGTGTTGGATATATTTTTCAGAGGATTGTTTCTGAAGATTAACAGATTAACTCCTCTGCACATTAACTCTTCTGGAGCAGCCCACATCTGGAGCTCAGAAACCTGTTGTTTATTTAAAATGGAAAACGGATTTATTTTTATCCCAACTTGTGTTTGTTGGCTGTGTAAACTGTGCTCTGTATCTGTGATAAGCTTGATGCGTGTACGATAGGCGCTTGTCTCCCAGGATGGATACGTGTTGATTTTGTTTTTCCCCCGCAGAGCGGCTGCTGACAGGGTCATGTGACTCGAAGGTGGGGCAGCAGAACTCCACGTTGCGGCGGGATTTGAAGCAGTTCTTTGGCTGGGTGCGCAAACACGCCTACGGTTGCAGCGGTATGAGTATCAAACTTTATGATCAGTGGCGGGTCTGGCTGCAGAAATCTCACAAAACACGCAACCAGGTAGGTAAGAAGCTTTTTATTCGCATTCTAGTTGTTTTTGAACCCAAACCCGGTTAATCACCATTTAGGTGTCTGGTTTTCTTCAGCTTTAGTTTCTTCAGCTGTTAGGCAAAGAGTATTTGCTCTCTTAACTCTGTGAGACTGGATCCAAGCCCTTGAGTAATTGGAGTTGCCCGTGTTAATTGAATTAAAGTGCTCCTGGTGTTATTGTACCGAGTTTCCTGTGTTTTGCTCGGTAACCACAGAAGTAAATAACATGAGGCGACTCATATGATTTCAGGTAACTTTTCATAAACCACCGTAGTAAACCAGACTATTTCAATAAACTTGAGTAATGAAGTTCTGCACGCCGAGTGTCATTCAACATATGAATTCGGTCCGGAGCTCACATCTTTCAGATTGCACAGTAATCTTGTTTTGGAAGTGACAGGGATAGTCCTTACCTCGAGAGAATATACCCAACTACTTTCATCTGTCCCTAGTGTGCTGTGATCAGTATTGTATGAAAAACATGACCCAAAAGATCTGACTTCACATTGGATGACCCTCTGCTACTTCATGACAAGACCAACAAGAGATAAACCCATAGCAATTACACTAAGGATATCCAAATCTCTAAACCGCAAATATGCAAAGACTTTTTAACTATAATTTTTGGCCATCACTATCCCTGCCGAAACCGTGGCCTCGGATTGTTTTTGAATGGCTATTTGAAGCCTTTCATGTTCTGTGGGCGTTTATCTGATTACCGTAATATTGTCTGCTTTCAGGTTCTTCAAGGAGATAAATCATAGCACGTCGCTCCTGGCAGGCAGGAACATTGAACAACAACAGCACACTGTGGAAGAATTCACATTTTCCAGACTGCTGCTTGGCTCAGATCCGAAAAGATAAAGTACAGCTGGACTTAAAACGGGAAGTTCAAACAACAAAAGGTGTCGGGCATTCGGTCCCTCGGTTGTGCAGTTCTATAAAATGCCTTATTATACAGGAAAACAAACTGTGTTTGATAATAGCCACGGAGATCACATGGACTATATCCTCGCAACTCGCTATCCGTGGAGACAGGTTCTTGATTGTATCGGGGAGCAATTAATTAAAGGTCATACTTTGCACATTTACTGATGACTATGCAGAAGCCATGCTTAGCCGACGTGACACATGGTCTAAATGTGGACCCGTGACCTTGCAAACTTTAGCCGACCTGTACGTTAAAGAGGTGCCTCATGGACAAATGGAAAATGTCTGAATGTTTTTTCAGCCAGAGTTTTGTGCAAATTCAAGACAACTGGAAGAATATTAAGACCATCCAGTTTTACCAAAGGTACCTTTGATGAATGTTTGAGTGACAATGGTGACTACACTTATAGCCGTTTACCTAAAAATCTGACAGGTATACCTCAGAGAACGTCTTGCCACTTTTTAGTTTTCTAGTTTTTTTTTTTTTAAATAACTGGTACATGCAATGCAATGCTGAACATATCAATACATAGAAATAAGCCTCTAACTGAAATAAGTCCCGCTGTCATCGTAAAGGAGGACCTACAGACATTCACTATATTCAGGATCAACACTACAACAAAGTTAACATATTGGAACCATAGAGTGGACTCAGAAAATGGCCATTTAATGTTGTTTCTCATGTTTATATATGTGTGTGGCAGTTACAAAACTGTAACTGTATTTGTAGCATTGAACTGTTTGGAAATAATTTTATATATTGAGACATTTTACTGCTTTTATTTTTGTACTGAATTGTATCCGCATATTTAAATTTAAAGTTATGTTTTGACTCTTAAGTTATGTGTAGGTAGATTATATTATTATTGACTGAATTGTTAAACCCTAATATTGTTCATAAAATCCTTCTTTAAGATAAAAAATTTATGGACTTGGTCCTTTTTTACCAAAAACAAGCACAAAACAACAGCCTCTAAATCTGTATTTTTGCTTTGTTGAAATATCTCGGCATTTGCTAAAGAAAGATAAATCTACTAGTTTTCCGAGATTATCCTTTTTTTTTATCACATTGGAATTTCAGTTTTTCTTGTTTTGTTTTAATATTACTTTGTGTAATTTACAACCATTTAGGTATATTCTCTGAAAACAAGTTTTTTCAAGTTTAAAAAAAAATCCAGTCATTTATCTTTAATTACTTATGAAAACAAGAAAACTACCGATTTTGAACTTATTTTTGGATTGTTTGTATTTTCTGACTTTTTAAGAAGTACAGTACAGGAAAACAATTACAAACAGATCCAGAAATGGCAGGAAAAAAAAAAACAATTGCACAAAGCAGAAGTGTTTTTGCCAGAATATGATTCTCTACAGGGAAAAAGATGAATGTGTGTACGAGCAGTTGTCTGGTTCAATTAGTGCTCTTACACTGGCCTCTTCCACGGTCAGTATTTCACTTTTCCCTAAGTGACACCCACAAAGAACAAAAAATAAAAAGCTTTAGGCCACTGAGTTTAGAGTCCTCAACATTTTAGCCCTGTGATTTCATAACATGTGACTTAAAACAAAATACGGCCAATGGGTTGTAACGACGGGCCTTACTGTAACTGGAATCCCTGTGCTGCTTATTTGAGTATTGTTTCACAAATAAGTGTTTGTAAAGTGAGTCCTCAGGCACTTTCATGCTACAGAGATCAATAATATGCTCGATATCAAATTGCAGAATAACATTCCCTGCTTTAATTCAAAGCTCTTAAGGTATCCAGCTCTTGAAACATATGTTGATGAGTTAATGCACCAACTTTATGGAAACCAGGTGACGGATATGTTTAAATACAAATTCATATTCCAGTGTAACTTGACCTACACCTCCTAATAGTCTTCTCTGGCCTTCTGCCAGAGGTCATCTGTAGTGTTAGCTGCTTCTACACGAGTCACCCAGTCTGAAGGTAGAGCAGGTTAATGTTTAATGTCTGCTCACTGGTCAGGGATGACATCTCAGCTTTCACAAGACACACTTTCTTAGCATGCTAATTACATTTCCAAGTACAAAATTTGGTCAGTTTAGACCTGCCGAAGAGAAGCAGATTGTTTTAAAGCGATGCCATGTTTGTTTGAAGTAGCCTCAGACTGTTAAATCAAAGTAATTAATGTAACAGAGAAACATGATATGGAACATCCTATTGTAAAACTATGCCACAGAAACAAGAACAGCTTTCCAGACGTTTCATTTGTTTTGAGCCATAGGAATAGTGAGACTGACAGATTATATCAATCGTACAGTTTAACGTATATATATATATATATATATATATATACAGTATTGTTCAAAATAATAGCAGTACAATGTGACTAACCAGAATAATCAAGGTTTTTCGTATATTTTTTTTATTGCTACGTGACAAACAAGTTACCAGTAGGTTCAGTAGATTCTCAGAAAACAAATGAGACCCAGCATTCATGATATGCACGCTCTTAAGGCTGTGCAATTGGGAAATTAGTTGAATTAGTTGAAAGGGGTGTGTTCAAAAAAATAGCAGTGTGGCATTCAATCACTGAGGTCATCAATTTTGTGAAGAAACAGGTGTGAATCAGGTGCCCCCTATTTAAGGATGAAGCCAACACTTGTTGAACATGCATTTGAAAGCTGAGGAAAATGGGTCGTTCAAGACATTGTTCAGAAGAACAGCGTACTTTGATTAAAAAGTTGATTAGAGAGGGGAAAACCTATAAAGAGGTGCAAAAAATGATAGGCTGTTCAGCTAAAATGATCTCCAATGCCTTAAAATGGAGAGCAAAACCAGAGAGACGTGGAAGAAAACGGAAGACAACCATCAAAATGGATAGAAGAATAACCAGAATGGCAAAGGCTCAGCCAATGATCACCTCCAGGATGATCAAAGACAGTCTGGAGTTACCTGTAAGTACTGTGACAGTTAGAAGACGTCTGTGTGAAGCTAATCTACTTTCAAGAATCCCCCGCAAAGTCCCTGTGTTAAAAAAAAGACATGTGCAGAAGAGGTTACAATTTGCCAAAGAACACATCAACTGGCCTAAAGAGAAATGGAGGAACATTTTGTGGACTGATGAGAGTAAAATTGTTCTTTTTGGGTCCAAGGGCCACAGGCAGTTTGTGAGACGACCCCCAAACTCTGAATTCAAGCCACAGTACACAGTGAAGACAGTGAAGCATGGAGGTGCAAGCATCATGATATGGGCATGTTTCTCCTACTATGGTGTTGGGCCTATTTATCGCATACCAGGGATCATGGATCAGTTTGCATATGTTAAAATACTTGAAGAGGTCATGTTGCCCTATGCTGAAGAGGACATGCCCTTGAAATGGTTGTTTCAACAAGACAATGACCCAAAACACACTAGTAAACGGGCAAAGTCTTGGTTCCAAACCAACAAAATTAATGTTATGGAGTGGCCAGCCCAATCTCCAGACCTTAATCCAATTGAGAACTTGTGGGGTGATATCAAAAATGCTGTTTCTGAAGCAAAACCAAGAAATGTGAATGAATTGTGGAATGTTGTTAAAGAATCATGGAGTGGAATAACAGCTGAGAGGTGCCACAAGTTGGTTGACTCCATGCCACACAGATGTCAAAGCAGTTTTAAAAAACTGTGGTCATACAACTAAATATTAGTTTAGTGATTCACAGGATTGCTAAATCCCAGAAAAAAAAAAATGTTTGTACAAAATAGTTTTGAGTTTGTACAGTCAAAGGTAGACACTGCTATTTTTTTGAACACACCCCTTTCAACTAATTGCCCAATTGCACAGCCTTAAGAGCGTGCATATCATGAATGCTGGGTCTTGTTTGTTTTCTGACAATCTACTGAACCTACTGGTAACTTGTTTGCCACGTAGCAATAAAAAAATACTAAAAACCTTGATTATTCTGGTTAGTCACATTGTACTGCTATTATTTTGAACAATACTGTATATATATATATATATATATATATATATATACACACACACACACACTCACACACACACACACATACAGACATACATATATATAGTGGTGGGTGATGCTACATTGTACATAATTATAACATATTAATTATAACAATAATATATATATATATGGATTTTTTTTTAATTGTTATTTATTATTTAAAAAATATATATTTTAATAGGAACATGGGAAATATTCTGTACTTCACTCCATTAACTTATATGTATATTTGAATGAATATTTTCACCTAATTCATTCTTAAATACCTTTAATAATTTATATTTGAAAGAGTTTCCACACTCAGAAAAAATTATTTAATTTATTTTTTATTTTTTATCACGGTCATTAGCTAAAAGTTATGAATATTACTGTGATAAAAATATTTTTTTATATCACAAGTCGATGAAATTATTTACAGAATATCTCTTAGTATTTACATTTGAGGTGGCTATTAATACAGTATATAATCTTATCTCAAAAGAATGAAGTTATCCTACAATATAAACCGTATAGTCATTTCAAATAGTTGTTGACTGTCTATTTCACATCATGTAATTAGTTCATTAGCTGTCGTTTACAGACAAGTTGCCAAGGTGTAACTGTAGTTCTCCTTTGTAGACGGTGATGGATGTTTGGAAATCTGTAATGCGTTAAGTTATTGAGATGGATGTTCTTGTAGCCTGGACAAGGGTAAGGTTTCTTGTGCTTGTAAGACTCATTCATAATTCAGACCGCAGTTGTATCTCTCCAGTGTGTCTAAACTGAAACTTCAACCTTTCCTGGACCTCCTTGAGCACTCTTGCTGCTGATTTTGCTGTCAGCTCTTTAAGCTAGTCAGAAAACATATGCGGCATGGGGGAAGTGGTGAGACGGCGCCCCATCATTGCTGGCAGGGAAAGAGGTGAGTTTGTGATAGCATATTTCAGTAGATTAATTTGTGCAAATGATTGCGTCGAAAGAAGTATTCAGCAAAGTGAGGAGATCAGATGATTTATTTTAGCACAGGGCTCACTGCATGCTCCTATTTGGCTCTTGAGTCTGGATTGGCAGTTTGATTAAAGAAAGTGTCAGTTAGGTTTTTTATTGCAACTCCTTATATCATTCTGATAATAAAACATCTTTGGTCTGTTCTTTTCTTGTTTTGGCCAAAGCTTTGAAAACAACATTTAACTATGTAGCAAAATTCAAACGATTTCGAATGAAAGTTTACAGCCAAGGATCTCCTGCATTTTAGAAATGTGCACAGCATGTGTGAGATTTTATGTCTCACATGAATCACATTCCATAGTTTTATTATATATGACTCTGAGGAACACAATTAGCAGATGTATACCTTATATTGACTAACAAAATGAATCAACCTAAGCGGACTGACCTGATTTTAGTATTTTTATTAGAGTTCTTATATTTATAATTTTCATTTATTTGATACATTTTTATTGTAATTTTACAGTTTTTTTTTTTTAAATTGTCATTTTGTTATGTGCTTTTGTAATCTTTATTATTTGTTATTTGTTTTAATATTATTTAGATTTAATTTATTTTCATTTCAGATTTAGCTTTTTTTTCTTTTAGCAATTTTAATGCTTCAAGCTAAGTTTTTCATCTGATATTCATATTTAATTTAAAGCTTTACTTCAATTTAAAAACAATGTTTTTAATAGTTTTAGTTCATGATAATAACCTTACTTGCAGAAAAAACCCTACTTTCAAATTTAGTCATTTTGTTTTTCCATCTGTATTATTATTATTTTGTTAAAATTACTATTAAGGTAAAAAAAAAAATATCAACTTAGTTATTTCAGTTGGTTGCTCATCATTTCATTTATTTGGCAAGGCAACATTTCTAATTTTCTATTTATTTATTTTTATTTTATTTTAGCTAATAGTTGGTATATTTTACCTAATATATGGTCATTTACGTATAAATAATTGCAGTATGATACCTTTCATTTTTAGTCATTTTATTATGTGCTTTTTTTCATAAAGTTAAAAAATAATGTATTGTATTTATTTACTAATTATTTCCCATTAATTAACCAAACCAATTTCAGTAATAAATGCACACTCTATGTTGTTGTTTATGGCCGCAGGGCCCGGACCGGGGCGTTATGCTCTTCCACCCACTATCGGTTACATAAACCATGACTACACCAAACCCAGCAGCCCGGCCTATTCCTTCCACAGCCGCATGAGCAGCAAGAGTGAGTGACATGACATGAAATCAAACACTTCTCACACTGACACATGACATGATCCACTTAACTAATGCTGCGTTCAATCATCTGAGAACGCTTTTAACATGCATGTTCATGCATAAAATGGATATACATAAACATGGCACTTATATGAACTGATAATTTCTTAGACTAATTAGTGTCTATTATGCAGTATTAAATATTAGGTGGATTTACATACACACTCAAAATCCTCATAGGAACTGAGAATACCAAGTCTGATCATTCATACTAAAAACCTTGCACATCTGGACTTTATATCACAAACAACAGCATGCAATATGATGATTAATGTTATTTCACTAGCATATTAAGCTAATAAAATCCATGTTTGATTTTAATCAAAAAATTGATACAAAATCTGCAACTGGGATGGCACACTTTCAAAAAGGCACACTTTTGTACCTTAATTACCCTCAAAGTGTGCATATTAATACTTTAAAGGTACATACTATTACATATTAGTACCTTAATTGTACATATTAATACCTTTTAAAGCATACATTTTCCATCTCAGTGACCGCTTTTTCTTTTTCTTTCTGAGATGTTGATTTGCATGTGCTGAACTGTAATTCAATAAATTCTGATGCGTTTTCTCTTAATGTTGCTTTTGAACAGTGGTGTCCGTGGATTCCAGTCCAGGACCGCAGTATCATGTAGATGCCAAAATGACACGCTTTGGCAGAGACGGTACCCCATCGTACTCCATGCTGGGCAAAAAAAAGACAGGTGGGGGTTTTTCTGATCTGACTCTAGATGTTCACCTTTTTATTTCAAAGTTCTCATGATTCCTCAAAGAAATTTGAAAGTGAACAAGTGAACATTAGTGCCCACCCACTCCCATGAAGCATTGCAAATATCCCTCTCCCTACAATATTTGTATTTTTGGAATAATATGCACATGCAATTTTTCGATCAATCATGCACAATACGAATGGTAATGTGTATTCAGAATGTAAATAGCATAATTTTATGTCATATTCACTTTAACTTTTAAGAGGGGGATGCATAATCATACAAAGAAGTTGCTGATTCTCTGTTTTTGAACAGGTGATACATTCCAGACTCCGGGACCCGGAGCCTACAGTCCTGAGAAAGCTCCACCTTTGAACCTTCACCACAGATCTCCGTCTTACACCATGGCCTTCCGTACACGCTACCGTATTGTGGATCCTGTACCGGCCCCCAACCGCTACACCTTACCCAACCTCTTCAGCTCTCACGTTCCCCACAAACCCTCCAGCGCCAGCTTCACCATGTCAGCACGCAGGAAAGCAGGCGGCCCATCGGAGGACTTATCCATGACCCCGGGGCCCGGCCGTTACAACAGCACAGATCCGAGCATCTACCTGAACAGACAGCCTTCTTTCTCTATGCACAGCCGTTTTAATATCCCCACCGATGCCACTCGGAAACCTGGCCCAGGCACACACAGCCCAGAAAAGGTGACGGCATACCTGCATTGTGCACCGTCTTTCTCCATGGGTGTTCGTCACTCAGAGTTTGTAACGCCTCTGATTGTTGACGTATTAGACTGAAGGGTTTCATGCAAGGCTTTTGTTGGCACCTACAAAAAAGGATTTGTTCAGGGAAAAATAAAAGTATAGAAACAGTTACAATTTCCCTTACCTGACATCTGGAATGTTTTCTTTAATTCTTTTCTGAATGGGTTTATAAACATGGTTATTCTTTATTCTTTAATCGAACATTTTAAAATTGTTAAATGAAATAAAGCTGAAATAAAAATTGAATAAAATATAAATATAAAATGAAAGACCCTAACTTTACCTTGAATGAAAATTATAAATGTTGCTTTGGAAACTAACTTAAATAAGTTGCAGTTAACAGAAATAAATACATTTTAAGTTAAATGACCAAAATTACAAATCTTAAAAATGAATTAAAGCTACACTCTAAAAAACGCTGGGTTGTTTTTTCAACCCAACTGCTGGGTTGAGGCCGTTGGATAGGACTTTGGGATGTTTTAACCCAAGTTTGGGTTGAAAATAAGGTTTAAAAAAAAAAAAGTTTAACCCAGCGGGGTGGGTTGAGGACGCGGACGTGAAGGAGAGCACGCACGTCACGTCAAAATCGTAAGTCTCCAGTGCGAGCAGCCGCCATTTTCTCAGCGTGATAGAAGCAAGAAGCGAGTGAAAGACTATGGTAAGTAAATATTCAAAATGTAAAGTTATCTTTTATTGTTTACCCGGTTGTATGAAAGGCGGAAGGTTTTATGAAAGGCGGAAACAAAGGAGCTTAACGTTATATATATATATTTAAAAAAAAACGGACGCGGTTTTCGCCTCAGACACGGAGGTCTTAACTGCCTCATGTAACGTTAACGGTACTGAACGGAGGATGTACTTTTAATATAGCGTCTGTGAATGTATTTTGTCATATTTACATAAGATTTAACATTATCTGTACTTTTTGAGGCGTTAACAGACGGTTATGGTCACGGTTACGCTCATGTGAATTTGTCGCGGTTAAACTGAATGTATGTTTGTCTCCTAAAGGAAACGGCATTGTGTAGTAAAGACTAGCATAATTATTTTGAGGCTGTTGAAGTGGTAACTGTTAAAAGTATGTTTTACATGTAATATTTCAGACTTGTCAAGCTTGTATCTTCATTGTCCTCGCGCTGAGAGTTAAAGACACAGAAGCTGTTTGTGTGAGGAGTCACAGACCTGTGTGAGGATGAGGAGGAGGTGTTCTTCTGAAGAGAGGGACAGACGGTTTAAGGAGAGTAAACTTCAGAATAACATCAAGTTATCTTTATTTTTACTAAGACTAAAATAATGTTGTTGTTTTTTAGATGTTGCAATCCAGAGACAAGATAACTTCATTCTTTTGAGACTGATGTAAGTTAAGTTATTATTACTTTTTTTTTTTTTTTTAGAAAATTAATGTTTATGTTGTGTCCTGCCTGTTAACTTCACATTTTGATGCAAAAACAGTGTGATTTTATATATATATATATATATGTATATATATGTCTGTCTGTATGTGTGTGTGTATATATATGTATGTATATATATGTATGTATATGTTAATTTTATTGAACCTCTTGCAGAACTCAAACTAACTGGAGTTAAGGACACACAAGTCTGCTTGTGTGAGGAGGTGGTTTTCTCAGCTTCTTCTGAAGAGAGGGAAAGATCGTTTAAGGCAAGTAAACTTCATAATTTCATGTTATCAGTTGTTGTTGTGTTTTACTAAGAGTAAAATAATGTTTGTTTTTTGTTTTTGTAGATGTTAAAAGCAAGGGACATGGGAGAGCATCATTCCTTTGAGATTTTATGTAAGTTTTTTTTAGAAAATAAATTTTTCTGTTGTCTTCTGCCGGTTTACTTCACATTTTGATGCAACAACAGTGTGATTACTTGCTCATTTCATTAAGACCATTGATGTCTGTGTTTTTTATTGCAGAAATCAAACCCAAGTTTGGAGTTGTCTTGTCTGATTTGGAGAGTCATCATTCTTGGTCTTCGCTCTTAGAGGTAAAGTTCACACAAAAAATCATTTACTTGCCCTCAAGTCATTCCAAACCTATAAGACTTTTGTCTGTCTTTACAACATAAATTAATATATTTTTAGTTTTCTCATAATATTTGTTAATCCATTTATAGTTTAGATAATCAGTATTTTCAAGCTTCATAAATATAGAGTTATTGTAGAAGTAAATTCTGATATTTATATATGAATACATCTTAAATTATATGATAGCAAACATGTATGTTCAAAATAAAATACTGGTCTCCCAGACCAGCAATGGAGGACACAAAAAGAGAATATTAAATATATTCATACGTTTTCCAAAAAATTAGCAGATTTTGTATGAGTCTGGAAAAACATGGGGAGAGTAAATTATGAACATTTTAATTATTTGGTGAACTAACGGTTTGAAGAGCAGCCCTCCACGTACATGAATATTGTGAGGTATGTGAATGTCATGTCTGTTTTAATGTTTCAGTAAAGAAGCTTTCTGAAAGCGATATTTATTCAAACAATATCGCATGTCCTCACACTAGTGCTGCCATTATAGACTTCATGAGAGCTGTGATAGACAGACATTAAACAACCACACAGTGTTGAAACTTTAAAACCGTTTATTTACCTATCCTTACGGATGTGAATACACCTCTACCTGAAAATCGATAGTTTAATTAAATGTTTAATTTTTTTCAAATGTGTTTCTCTTAGGCCACTGATGAAGAACAGGTCGTGACTGGATGAATGCTGGTCAGAGAGGAGAATCTTCTTTCCCCTAAACAGCAGTGGTTTTAAAGGAGGACGCTGCCCTGGATGATGTAGAAGATGTCAGATGCTGTGCTGATGGGGTTTCTTCATGATTACATCAGTTATGCTAAAGAGATCATGAAAATTGACCGTGATGCATGATCTGTATTCATGGACTATGAAACAAACTGTAAGTGTATAATTTGTTAAAAAAAAAAAAAAGTTAAATGCTTTTTCTGTGTTGTTTAGTAGAAGAGTTTACACTCTGTCATTCATACACCTGCTCACATTCTTTCACACACACACACACACGCGTCTGTTAAATGTTATAATATCAAAGTTAATGTTGTGATTTATTTGTGTACTGTCATGCCAGAATAGTTGGTAAAGAACCTAACTAATTGTAAATTTATTGTATGTGTTTTCGTATATTTTTATACAATATATACAATTGAACAAAGTCCAATTTGATCTTAAGTTATATTCATCAAATGTTCAATGCTTTTATGAACTCTGTAGCTGTTAATGCCATCCTTTTCTGCATTTCTTCTAACATGTTACTTTTTGACTTTTCTCTTGTTTTTAATAAATATTTTCCTTTTGATAATTATTATTTGTGTGTAAAAGTGATATTTAAAATGAACAACATTTGTAGGTTTAATGCCTAGCTCAATTTGGGTTAATTTTAACGTAGAAATGCATTGTTTCCCCACATGGCTGCACTCTGCGAGTTTATTTTCTGCCAGCAGGAGGCGCTAAGAGCGGGAGAGGTAGGTTTCTCCGGTAACGGCTGCAGAGCGGTGCTGAGCTCACAAACGCTGCCTTATCAAGCACATGCGAAATGATATCGAACATTTTCTAAATACAGTAGTTTTCCTTCTGAAATACAGTGATAAAAAACACCCGCTCTGGTTTTTGAAACCCTGCAATATAGTCATTTTAAACCATAAAAAATGGCAACCCAGCAGGCTGGGTTAAATATGATAACCCAACTGGTTGGGTTAAAATAACCCAGCGCTGGGTTCGTCCCTTTTTGACCCAGCGCTGGGTTGTCAAAATAACCCAAATTGGGTTGTTTTCAACCCAGCAGTTTTTAGAGTGTAAAGAGAAATATTTGAAAATCAAAAACTATTAATTCATTAAAATTATGAAAACATAAAATTATATAAATCATATTAAAAAGTAATTAAATAAAAAGAAGTATAAATATTAGACAAAGAACCTTTAACTTAAATGATTTTTTTTAATTCAAAATAGCTAAAACTTAAATAAAAAATTAAATAAAAAACTAAGAAAAAATAAGTATGTAACAAACCGACTTAAACCTAAACTAAAATGAAAATGAAAACTAAAAAAATATAGAAATTAGAGCTAATTTAAAATATGATTAAATTATATTTACCACTGTTTATAATATAATCAAAATTCAAGTGATTTTCCAGTGAAAGCAGAATAATAAACTTTTCTGTACAGCTTTGTTACTTTTTTACATTATTTCTTGGGCTGCTAGAAAATGTTCGATTTATATTTATTTATGATAATTATTATGTTTTTTACTCACAGACTAGTTAAAATCAGTTAGATAATAAAGATTGCATTACATAAAGCTATACATTTTTTTAAACATGGAGCCGTGCTGGGTGTTCATTATTTTTTTTATTTAGAAGATTCTGCACATTGAGCCTGTCAAACAAATGTATCCTTTGGTGACACAATAAACACTGCGATTCTAACACTTCTGGTTAAGGTAGTGTAATGATGATTTACCACATCAGTGGATACTGTAGGTATGGTGGCATTTATCGGTGTACTCCACTCACTGCTCTGTCCATCATCCAGGGAGTCCTTTGCAGATATTTGGATGTAGTAAGTCCTTCCTGCCACCAGTCCACTCAAAACCATTTTATTAGACCCCGTGCTAGAAAACAAAGAATGTTAAATAATTAAATGACCTTCATACAATATTTCCTTCCTTTAGCATGAAGTGACTTTTTTTTAAATAGTTCTTTTTGGTGCCTTTTGTTTCAGTATTTAACAGCTAGGAATGTAGTTGTTTTTTAACACAGTTGAACATGGTCTACATAGGAAACCCACAGTTCTTGCAGTCTCAGGTTTGCCCCAGTGGAATTTCATTGTGTATTTAAGGAGAAAGTTGAAAGGATCCGGCCAAGTGGGTGATGGACCCCACTCCACAGACAACTTCCTGTCTGCCATTACCATCACGCTCACATTCACCGGAGGATCAGGTTCCACTACAGACCAACAAAGGACAAGAATTGAAACACTCGATATGAGCTCATGGCATACGCATCGAGATGAAACACTGATAAACTCTTTAAAATACTGCAAAAGCAGAATTATACAATTAGAGCAATTAAAACAGGTGTACAATTTAAAGTACAGCACAATATTCAAAACAAAGCAATATATAAAAACACAATCTCTAACATTACGTTTAAAGGAAGAGTTCATTCAAGAACTCTGTCATTATTTACTCAAAATGGTCATGATAATCCAAACCTATTTATGAGAAACAATGTCCGATTCATGAACAAATCATTCTTTTGAATTGGATCTTTTCAATAAATCAGTTTATTTGGGTCACAAAACCAGTCTGAATGATTCGCTATCGCAGATTCTTCAGAATACTTGGAATATAGAGCACAAGTCATATGGACAATTTACTTATATTTTACAGTGCCTTCACATACTTTTTAAAGCATGAAAGTAGCATTTTTTTAAAAAGCAACCATTTATAATTCAAACTTTTAAAATAAGCTTGTTTTAACAAAGCATTTAACATACTGTATACAGGTGAACATTACTTCAAGTGATCAGTTCTTAAGAAGAACCTTTTTTGTGTATGTGTGAAAAACATTTTAATAATCTAAAGTACCTTTTTTTCCACAATAAACATCATTTTGTGCAATGGAAACGTGCCATGGATGTTACAAGTTCTTCATGGAACCATCAATGCCATTAAAGAACCTATATTTTTAAGAGTGTAGGATACCTGTATGTAGCAATATAATCTGTTAGAAGTATTGTGCCTGGAGTTAGTGTCCAAGAGCATCTTTTAGGGTAACTTGGAGACCAACAATGCACATCCGGAGGAGAGGGGGGATCTGAATAGAGCAAACATTACACGCAGTGAAATTTCATTTCAAGCTCTCGGTGTCATGGGAAAATTGTGAGACATTTTACCAGACTAACATGTTGAGTATATACAGCATTAAAGGAAAATATGCATAATCCTTCATCTCCATTCGGTTGGTGGCAGGTGTAGATGCCTTGGTCCTTCAAACTGGTGTTCTTTATGGAAAGAACAGTGCTTGTGACAAGCACTGAACTTATGAATCTCCACCCCTTTTTCTTCTCCGTCAGTGCATGGTATCTTCACAGATGAACCCACAGCTACAAACAGGTCTATTGAGGGAGGTGAGGAGGAAAAGAAACAGGCTTGGACAGATCCAACACTCTGTGTGTGTGTGTGTGTGTGTGTGTGTGTGTGTGTGTGTATAGAGGTGTCTGTGCATGAGAGACTAACAGCGTGTTTTCTGAACAAATAAAGCATACCTTGAATCACTGGCTTTAAGTTTGTCAAGTCTTGGCTAAAACTCCACTTGTTATAGCTAGTGCTCCAAAAACATATATCAAGCTCATTTTTGGTGTTTTATGCTCACAAAAACATAAACCCTCTACAGTTGGGCACCAGTGTAAAAAGACATAAAAATTAAAAAAATTAATGTATACGTTTATGGGGTTCAGTAACACATCAAAACATATGAGATGCTAAAAATGGAAAAGACAACAAAACTATTTGTGTTTAACAATTTAGTTTTAAAGTCACGTGCAAATTCTAATTATTTCTTGAATAAATTAATATACCGTCCTTAACAAACACAAAAATGAGTATTCAAAAACCAAAGGCAAAACTGAAGCCAAAAAGCATGCGTTTAATAACCCTCTGTATTACATGATGAATTGATAATAAAGGAATAGCTTCTAAAATTTACTTAAAATTTACTCACAGATGAGTTTGTTTCTTTATCAGAACAGATGGATTATGTAAAAATGTATGTATACTATAGGAAGAAACTATGAACATATGAACATCATTTACACTAGTGTAATGGACAGTAAAGTACATAGAAAATATTTCAGTGTGCAAATGGATTACTCAGTATTCTGGATGAACAGACAGTAGTGGAAGTAATAACAAGTTTACTGTTTTTTGCTTTTAGTAAATAAATAAATAAATCAGATATAGTGATGAGGAGGAGTGAGGAGTCTGTGTGTATGGTGTGGGGGGCCGTTGGGTGGTGTCAGAGGGCAGTAAGGAGACAGCTTTAGGGAAAAAGCTGTTCCTAAATCTGCCGGTCCTTCTCCGGAGGCTCTCCTCTCAACCTCACACCGGTAGAAGTTCACCAGGATGGCTGAAGACAGCTGGTTCTTCTTCAGTGTCCTGAGGAAGAAGAGGCGCTGGTGAGCCTTCTTGGCCAGGCTGGAGGTGTTTGTGGTCCAGGACAGGTCCTCCGAGATGGTGGTCCCCAGGAATTTGAAGCTGGAGAAGATTTCTATAACAATCCTGTTAATGTGGATGGGGTCGTGCATTCTTCCTTTCTTCTTCCTGAAATCCACAATGAGCTCCTTTGTCTTACTGGTGTTAAGGAGCAGGTTGTTGTCCGTGCACCATGCGGCCAGGTGCTGTACCTCCTCCCTGTTGGCAGTCTCATTGTTGTCTCTGATGAGGCCAATCACAGTGGTGTCATCTCCAAACTTAATGATGGAACTGGATCCATGCACAAGCTTGCAGTCGTGGGTGTAAAGGGAGTAAACGAATGGGCTCAGCACAAAGCCCTGTGGTACGCCGGTGTTGAGTGTGATGGTGGTGGTGGTGGACCAGGTGTGGCCTGACCTAACACCTAATGTCCAGGTCACCTAAAAGATAAATTTCCAGGTCTCCAAGTCTGGACCCACACCAAGGCAAATTGGTCTGGGTCCAGTGTGGATGGCAGGCAGTCCTTGAGGTGTGCTAGAACCAGTCACTCAAAGCACTTCATTATGATGGGTGTGAGTGCTACGGGGCGGTAGTCATTTAAGCATATCAGGGAGGGGTGTTTCGGTATTGGCACAATGGATGTGGACATGTGAAAATGTTGGCACAGTTGCTTGGGTGAGGGACAGGTTGAAAATGTCTGTGAAGACCCCTGCAAGCTGCTCTGCACATGCCCTAAGCACATGTCCAGAAATGTCATCCGGGCCTGCAGCCTTGTGTACGTTAATCTGGCTCAATGCAGTGTGGACATCTGTGGAGGTGAGTTTGAGGGGTTGATGGTCTGCTGAGTGTGTGATTTTGGTGGCCGTTTCCTTGCTGTTGCTGTTGAAGCGAGCATAAAAGTAATTGAGCTCGTTAAGGAAGGAGACGTCTGTGACCATTGGCGTGGAGTTGCTTGACTTGTAGTCGCTGATGATCTGTATGCCCTGCCACATGCGTCGGGGGTCATAGTTGGATCTGTGTGTTCCTCTACCTTCAGCTTACAGCAGTACTTGGCCTTTTTGATGCCCCTTTTCAGGTTAGCCCTGGATTTGCTGTAGGCCTGAGCGTCATCTGATCTGAAGGCAGTGTTGCGGGCTTTCAGCAGAAGTCGCACCTCCTTGTTCATCCGTGGCTTCTGATTAGGGTATGTTGTGATCTGTTTTTCTGTTGTAACACTGTCAGTGGTGGTGTTGATGTAATCTAGTACAGAGGATGTATAGATATCAGTGTCCGTGTCTGAGCCACAGGCACCCTGAGAAGCAAACATACTGTACTCCAGTCCGTGTATTGAAATCTGTAAAGAGTCTGTTCCAGTGATGAAATGCTAAATTTCTCCAAATCTGTTAAGATGAAAAAACAAACTTATCTACAGCTTGGATGGTCAATGGGTAAGATTTCAACAAATGTCAACTTTTGGGTGAATTATTCCTTTAAAATAATGTTTACAGCTACTACCTACCGGGTCAGTGAATAGCCTACAAATAACCACTGATAAAGGGTTATGAAATATTAAAATCACAGTTTCCTCAAACAATTGATACTGCAAACAAATAATGTGTCAACAGGTCATTAGTTTTATATTTGCAAAACAGAAACAGAACACACTTGTGGTTAATAAAACAGATTCAATATAAGAAGGTATTTTGACATCAGTACAGAATCGCAAGCGTTTATGTGGCCAATGACAACAGCACCCAACCATCCAATCACTGTTTTCATACCTCAAGGTGCTAAACAAAGTGTGTTATATAATGCCTTATAATTCATAAAAGATTTTATCCAGCCCATTAATTATAATTTAAACTTAGAAAAAAAAAAAAACTCTCAGTTTACACACTGCAGGATTCAGTGAGTGGTTTTCGGCTACCATGTGGACTGTGATATAATGAGGTCAGAATACTTTTGTAAACAGCACAATGTGCTTGTTTATTGATTGTGTGGGACTGTTCTCATTCTTCCATGTATTTTCACAACCCTTAGTGAAGACTTAATTCTCATAAGCCTTGAAAGTGCAACAACTTTAAATGAAAACATGTTTTGAATTTGAGATTTTTGGCTAAGACTGAGAATTAAAGGAGACTGAGATCAGCATCACTGAGAACCGAGGACTAAAATACATTGACAGATGGTATTAAGGCCATTTTTAAAGGTTTTAGGGATTCATAAGATGAACAGAACGGAGTTGTTTTCTGATGTGTTTTAATATTATTCTGTTACTGAGGCCTGCTGTCACGTCTTTATACATTTTGGAGACTAAATGGTAGGATTTGTTGTTAGACAATTTTATAAAGTCTCCAACAGATACCAAAATCTGTTATCAAAGTAAATTGTATTGCTTAAACATTGCACTTTCATGCCTCAAGAGGATTAACTGAGTTTCTGTATATGTTTAATTTAATAATCATCTTTTAGGTAGCTGTTTACTTAAAAATTATTCAGGGAAAATAAGCAGAAAAAAATTGCTTATTTAAAGTAGACCGTAAGCTCTTTAAGTAAGAACTTTAAAATTAATGATAGTATAGACCAGATAATCTGATCTTGGAAGAATTTGATGAGAAAATTTTGAAGATCAAACTCCACCAGCCCATTATTTTTTAAGGCTTTGTTACTGTGTCTTTCCGAATCTCAGATGAGGTAAGAGGTATCAGCTTCCAGGAAACAAACAGTTTAATTTTGATTATTATTGTTGTAAAGGATAAGATGCTATCTATGAGCCTTATGACATCACAACAGAACCTTTAAATGATTAAAAACAGAAGCTTCTGGCTCTTCTGAGAAAGAGCATTTGCTTTAATGACAGCAGAGCTCAAGCTGCCTGAACTCCAGAAGTCTGCTTAAAACCTGATGAGCATGCTCTCCAGCATGATTAGAATATGGTTTAAATTAGATTTTCAAAGTCGGCTGAGACCTTTGAACCTAAACATTGAAGACAGAAAGAAAGAAACAAAGACCTAACAAACTGGGGTCATTAGGCACCATCTAGTGGTTAATGGACATTATTGCATTTTGTTGGGAACTTAACATTTTCAGAAGTCCACCCGCCAGGGGAGCCTTTATCCATTTAAAAAACAATAAGGTAGTCCACACGACTGGTGAGTAGTTTTTCTAAGGGTTTGTGTGAGGAACACTAATTTATAATGAAAAATGTAGGCCACTATTTATTTATAATCTTCAGTCAAACTGTGTGGATCTCAAATATAAGTTGTGGTCGCGTCTATAACATGACACGCTACACAATGGCGTCCTAACGTCCAGCAGCGCCATTTTTAATTGAATGTGACAGCGGAGAATTCAAAGTGAAAAACCCTCAGTAAATAAAGAACAGAATTTCACTTTGTTCATCAGAATCAAATAAATGGAATGGTTTAAGAAAACTTGATTAAGTCTTTTGGCTTTTACTCTTTGTACATTTAAAAATATCTTTAATCTTTAATTATGGATGGGTGTATCGATCCTTAAAGGTACAGGTTGTAGGACCTGCCACTAGAGGGCGCACTACCAAAACAATAACAATCGCGTGGTTTGATGACGCTAAGAAGGGGCGTGGAATGATGGTATTTGTTGTCTTCTACCCAACCGCTGATGGCCATCAACCAGACGAAGAGATAAATCATGGATTTAACATGAGTTCAACGATTTGCGCAAGTAGATTACATACAAAGTCAATGCAAAGACGCGATCAGAATATGGATCAGACGCATCCTCGCGCGGGTCTAGAGACGCGTTGCTCATAACACTAATCTTGTTGATCATTATAAAAGCATATGTTTTCTGTAATGACACGAACCAAAACTCACCTGTCAAATAAAACACGAGTGAGATCTGCATTTCTTTCTAGTTGAAGTTTGTCGCGAAGTTACTTCCGCATTTGTCCACGACACTGTTGTCATGTGGTTTCTACATCAGTAAAGGCGGTAACAAAAATTAACTAACGTCATTGACAGGTGACTGCACTGTCTCGTGTCACTGTTTAGAATGGGAATTTTCTCATGATTTACAAGTAGTTGAAAACATTAGAGATATTGTAGTAATCAGCTGGACAAAATATATAACACTAGCCTAGTGGTTTTTGGATATTTTACTGCAAATATCTTACAAATTGTACCTTTAGGTATCGATATATCAATAATGTTACTGATGCAAGTATCGAAAGTATCAATTCACAAATAAAAATGTACTCTAGTGTGTCTTTTACCAGTGATTTTATTTAAAAATAAATACAATATGCATTTAATTGGACAAATAACATATTACTGAATTACTGTGAATTACTGTGACAGAACTATTTTCCTGCTCATCTGAACACACAAATGCTGAAAGCCACTATCAATCAATCACAGAGGCCATTCGTTCACTCACATCTGACAGTGCATTCAAAAAGGGCTGCTTTTAATATAAAGTGGGTATCATTACCCATTTTACTCTTAGTAATTTAATACATTTCTTTAATTAAAAAGTTCCGCTTTGAAGTATCAGTATTGATATCAACGATACTTTAAAAGTATATGTATCGTATCAAAAACAAAATAAGTGGTAGCCCAATTGCCCTCCCTATAGAGAGGAGTAACAGATTTTGGGAACCTGTAATGTTGCCTTGTGGCTTTTGGTGACACCTGTATATCTGCAGCTGTTCCTATCAGGCCAAAATGTTTTTGAGGTATAAAACAGAAAATGTAAAAAATGACCAGAGTAAATCGGGTAACTTTAAAGCCATTATGTGAGAAATCGAAAGAAGTAACAGATCGGTACAGTTCGCTAAACCTGCATTGCTCTCTTCAGATTTGGTGACCTTGCTGTATATTTCCTGCTGTTCCCATTAGGTCAAAATGCTTTTTTTGTGGTATGAAACAGAGGAGTTTAGACAACACCAGAGTGAATTGTATGCAGGACTTCATTCAGTCTGGTTAAACCCCGCCCCTTCATGTTCATGTTTTCCTGCCTCCACAGATGTGCAACTTTCTTGTTTATAATATGGTAATGGGTGTAATGTGATGGCCATTTAGAGTTATCTGCTAATGTAATAGATTTGTGAGTGGTACAACACAATGTTAAGCCTTACCATACTCATAACATTTCACCAATCTACACAAGGAAAATAATCCTTCAGTGTTCCCTCAATGCCCAATAAATAAAGTCTCAAACAGGTTACACTACTCCATGCCATCAGAGTGAGCTTCAGTTCAAGTGTGTGTTCATTGCCATATAACTGACATACAATAGAACATATGTCAAAGCTTTTTCAGTCGTAGATAACGTAATAAATAGCAGTAAAAAAAATAAAAATAAAAATAAAACTTCAAATCAGTAGGAACTTGGGTGAGTAATTTGATATAGGAATGCTGGTTTCGAATAATCAGGATTCTGAATTTGTACCAGAGAGTAGTAAAAAGAGTGTTTTAGTGACAGATTTCGTAATTTCTTGCAACAAAACCTGTAAAATATATTAATATGTGGTAGGTAGCTGGTTTAAGCAGAATAATGACTTTATTCTAGTACTCTTCTCTGTTTGTGCTGACCCCTGGTGGTTAGTTGAGGGAATTAAGGAATCCACTTTTTTACGGTGGCCGAGAGAGCTCAACGCACTGCAATTTAAGAAAACACATGCAAATTGAAAAAACACTTGCAAATAAAAAAAACAAAACATTTTTGATGCAAATCATCACAACACATGCAAATAATGAAACGATAAACAAATAAACAAATCCATCATAACACATGTATATAACGAAACGCGCTGCAAAATCTCACAACACATGCATATAACGAAACGCGCTGCACCACCAATTTCGATAGGTGTAAACCAAGCTCTGGGTGCCTGCTCGGCCTTTGAGAAAATGAGAACTCAGACTGGCCGATCTGGAATCTTCCCCTTATGTCGGCATATGTTGTCATTACGGGAAAGGTCATCTCCCCTTTCTCTGCTTTGCCCGCCAAACATTTACGTTACAGTCGCAATGTCAGCACAGGCATTGCAAACAGACTTTTACTATTTGGATTCGACAGCACCGCAACAAACAGTGAGTAAAAGTGTTCATTAATGCCTGATCTGTGATCAGTGATTTATAATGTGTAGAAAATTATTCAAGTTCACACAGACTTTCTTTCTAAATAGTTTAATACTGTTTCTGCATTGCAAATGCGTTGCAATGACGAGATCACTGCATTCACGCGATAAACAGACTGCCTACTCAATGTTCATCACCGCAGCCTTTCATGTGATGTGAAAAGCTCGAAAAAAATAATGCTATAATCAACACTTCCACGATTCGTTAATCTTGACAGCTGTAATAGTAAAAAAAAAACATAGTAAAAGTATTTGAGAGGGGTTCCACATGTAATACGTATTTCGAATGCAAAGATGTCAGCCAATCACAACAAGAGTCTCACAGCAGACACGCCCATTCAAAAAGAGCATTCAAACCAGAGGACTAAAATCAGGATATGAAAATGCCTTTTATTTCTAAATTTTAACTGTAAAAATCATACTAACAATATAAGTACACCCCCAGGAAACATTAAAAAGCATAAAAAATTATAATCCTAAAAAATAAACATAATGGGACCTCTGCGTAGGCTTGACTTTTTGCAGCTTAAATGTTAAATAACTTTTTAAAAATCACTTTCTTCATCTACTCAAAAATGTTAAACATACAAGCCATTTATATATCTGTGATTTGTAAGACATTCTTTTCATTAGTGAATATGATATAGCACTCATACAAATATAGCTGCTACACTTACATTGTTGCATTTTGTACTACAGTAGGACTGTGGTAAATTGACATTACCCAGCAATGTAAAAAAAATATATAATAATAATAATAATAATTATAATAATAATAAAATTATAGAAAGATTCTGAAAAAAATTTTTTCCCACTGCAGAGGACTGGTTTACTATATTTAAAGCAAAAATAAAAATAACAAAAATGCAGATATGGCAATGATAGACCAAGAAATGGCTCAGCAGATCAACAGTTACAATACACTATTTCAAAATTTTAAAAACAAATGTTTTTTTTTGTGAAAATATATTAATTATTATATCTTTTTTAACAATCAATCAACAAGAGTTGGTATAATTATAATGCATCAAAATATATGTAATTTCTTCTCTCAAGCTGCCAATGTTTTACATTGATTAAAATGTGAGGAATTTAGACTGTATGGGTAAAAATATAGTCTTAAAAAACACTAAGTGTAATATTCTTCAAGATTCAACTTTAAAATCTGATTTAACGGACATTGTGTACTGTAATCTGGTCTGCAGAGACCACACAGCCTTGACCTGAATAATGTTTCAGTAGTTTCTTCCACGCTGTGCTGCAGTTCAGTACCTCCTGATTGCCTAAAGCACAGAATTAAATATATTAATATCTTAAAATAGTAATGGTAGTAGCAAGGATTCTAAAGTTATTTTCCATAAAACATAATTTATTTATTTTTTTAGATATTTGTATATATATTTAGTCATTTGTTAAACAACTAGATGAATGTAATATATGGAATACCCAGAATGCATAGCCCATCCTGTGCTCTTGTGATCCCCACATTGATCTGGTTTTCATCGCCCACAAAGCCAATGTGATTGGAGAGCCATTCCCTTGAAGGTTCAGGTTCAATCTTGTTGCTGGGGCAGGAGCGAACCATTGACAGAATCACATACCGCCACTCACTGCCTGCAATCACATTATCATGCTCCCTTATTTATAATGAAGCTTGAAGATGACCACAAATATTAATACAATTTTATGTAAAAGCCCAAATACAATAGTCTTCAATAAAAAGCGTCACCTTGGCTCTTTGTAATGGTGGTGACTGTGACTCTCTCCATCTGGGGGTCCTTGGACTTTCTGAGTCCATCTCTGATCTGGGCCACCTGTGCATTGTATGGTGACAGAATGGCAATGTCCTCCTGCATCACACTGCCCGCTGACACCAGCTGATGACAAATCTCAACCTGCATAAGAACACATTCAAACACATCTGGGCTGCTAATTCCAACTTCTAATTGCTAAACTTTATTTGAAGTATTTTATGAAGTAGTCACAAATACTGTAGGTTCTATTCAGAGTTTGGCGTCTGATGTAAATGGGTTACTGTTTTCTATAGTTTTCATATCTTATCTTTTACTTACAGCTTTTTTAACCTCTTCAATGTTGGCTTTTGAGTTCTCGTTCCCCCGTGCAGTTGGAACAACCAAACTAATCTCATCACCTTGTATGTCTCCAAACAGAATGTGTTTGCTTTGTCTTTTTGTTTCAGTTTTAATATGTAGCACGCTGGTCCGTTCATCCACTTTAGTTATCAGCCTACCCTGATAGTATGCCTCTGATGGGAATTTGCAGATCTCTTCATGCTGAAGAAAGAATCCCACATTAAATGTGTACAGTATGTAAGCATGAATGTGAAGCATGTATGTGTTTGTCTTGTACCATTCTGTACTGGGTGTCAAGCAGTAGTGCTCTATCCATGTAACGTTCAAAGAGAGAGTGTGTCATGCCCAGTCTCCGCACATGCTCATTCTTCACTATCGGACGCAATTGCTTGTGATCCCCCAACAGCACGACCTGCAAGACATGTACCGTATTTTTCTGACTATAAGTCTCACCCGAGTATAAGTCTAATCAGTCCAAAAATACGTCATGATGAGGAAAAAAACATATATAAGTCGCACTGGACTATAAGTCACATTCATTTAGAACCAAAGACAAAGAGAAAACATTACCATCTACAGCCGCGAGAGGGCACTCTATGTTTTCAGTGTAGACTACAGGAGAACTGAGCAGCATAGAGCGCCCTCTCTCGGCTGCAGACGGTAATGTTTTCTCTTGGTTCATTTCTCTCGGTTCCTGTCAAATTAATTTTGATAAATAAGTCGCACCTTACTATAAGTCACAGGACCAGACAAACTATGAAAAAAAGTGTGACTTATAGTCCCGAAAATAAGGTATATATTATTGTATGACAAGGCCAGGAACTGAAAACCCTCATGGAAGGTTCTGAATGAATAATTAAGCATAATTCTGTGCAGTGTGTGATTTTCAAACTTTGTTTATTCTGCCTCTAAGTTTCTAGTGTACTGTTTTTAAAGGTGAGCTGGTAAAGAGTTATTTGTGTCCAGCAGCTTCATTTGAATTCTCTGTGTAGTGTGCTTTAAAGGGTGTTTTTTAAGGTTAGCTTTCTTCCGAAGCCCAGTTGCAGTACTTTAATGAATAATTTAGGCTGTGCAGGCAGTTGTTTTTTGCAAGACTAGGTCATGTGGTTTGCAGCAAGTTTTACGTCCAGTCTGTATAGTTCATATTATTTTTGACTGGCTTGTTTGTTATGGGTCAAGAGTCACACTGACCTTCTCAGGTTTAAAGCTGACCAATGGGACAAGCGTCTGGGGTTCTGTTGCCATGGCACACTCATCAATGAGGATCTGTCGTGCACTGAGTGTCTTGGTGAGGTTTGGGGAGGCAGCAGCCGTGCAAGTGCATAGAATAATATCATGCCTTTCCAGTTCATGCAAACGTGCAGAATTTAGCAGCTTTTTATATCTGAGGATACACATGCATTTACATAACACACTTATTGTTAAATACGGAGATGTGCTGATGAGAATGATGATGGAGATTATGCTAAAAGTAAAGGAAAGAAAGGGGGAAGACGCATTAGAACTTACTCTTCTATGTCTGCATCTGTCAGTGAATGGGGGTTATGAGCAATTCTTTCATCAAATTTCTTTATTTCTTGAGAGCAGGGGTTATGACTCATTCGAATTCTGTGATGAAGTGATATTTCCCTAGACAAAAGGATGTAAAAATTGAGTACTGTACAGATAAACTATGCAAAAACATTATTCCACAGTGAAAAAGTATTTCATTCCGTTTTGACCCTCTGTACTTAAAATTTCAGCTAGTGACAGTTTTTTTAAGCCATTTCACCATAACTCTTTCATTATAGATTAAATAACAGAGTACAATATCAAATATGAGTACTTGAGCTCAGGTTTTGATCGCTCTTGGCGCAGTGATTTCTGTGATAACTGAAGGTTGCTGCCGGGGTAGGGAAACTCCTGCATCTCCATCTGTCTGCTGTACACGCGTAGTTGCTTCAGCTTATGTCCAAACTTGAGCAGGAATTCTGTACACACAACACAATCAAATTAATACAAGTTTATCCTTTACACAAATTCTAGTTTAAAAAAAAATACTTACCTGCAACTACATCCACAGACTTGTTTGACGGTCCACAGTAAAGTATAACTTCCCTTTTCTCTTTGTCTTTCACATCCTTCAGCTTCCAGGGATTCTTAGTGTTCAGCTGTGAGAACCAGTACACTATGTACGCTCCTACAACTGTCTTTCCTGTTCCTATAAAGAATAAACAAGAGGCACTTTTCAGTCACATTAAGAAACATTTAGGAAAATTATAGTAAAACTCCCTTCCTAAGTCCATAAACTTAAGAGTCTATCTGGGATCTTTAAGATAAAAAACTGTATATGGTTAATGGGTAACCTGGAGGCCCTTGAATGACGGTGAATTTGCTGTTCAGAGCATGCTCCAAAGCTTTAAACTGGCTTTCATTCAGTCGAGGCAGACCTGCTGGTGGTTCCTCTCTCATAAGCACATATAGATATACAGCTGGATTAGAGCCTGTGGATTGATAGAAGCGAAAGTACCTTAAAAACCAAGGGACTAATGAAACCAGTGTAATTTTATACATTTTCGCTCACACTGTGGTGTTAAAATGTATATAAAAAAGAGCTAATAAGCTAATAAGACACTAACATCCTGTGTAGGTATATTATTAATAAATAAACAGAAGCATACTATATCAATCTAAAATTGTACTGTTTCTTATGAAGTATAAATGATGATGTAATATACTGTACTGTTTTGCAAAGAACAGTGGGTCTCATTCACATACAGTATGTATGAAATCAGCATTTTAATATTTTCAATATGGGTCTGTATTATAGGGGTTTTATGTGTTTGAACTTGTTTTGATGATGCACACTTGGCATTTCTTAAGGATCTTGCTGTTCATGCTCTCACTCAACATATGACAGTATATGAATTTAATGCATACTTTCTTTTGGAATCCGGTGTCTTAGTGCAATGTTCTTAACAAGTTCATTAGCTGCTGTTAAATTATTCACTGCACTTTCCTTCTGTCTGGATGAATCAAGCAAAAAACAAAACAAAACAACAACAAAAAATAGGCATCAATATATATCATGGTTGTCGTAACTTTGCATCTATATAATGAACAAAATATTTTTAAGAACCGATAAATAAATATACAAAAATTGAATAATGAGATTTGGTGATATGGTGGTTGTGGTGTGATGAGTCTCATGCTTACATCTCTGGAATGAGTTTTGGGATGATCTCCACTGTGAATGTGGCATCCCTCTTGAACTTTGGAATGTTTATGGATGCATATTTTATGATAAAGTGAATAATTTTGGACTTATTCACACTGTTTTCCGAAGGATCCAAACACTTAGTTGTCACACCATGGGCCACCCAAGTGAAGATTTCTGGATCCAGCTCTGACTGATCTGCTTGGTTCTGCTTTCTGCTTCCTCTTTTTCGGATACAGAGCAAACACCTGGCCAGGTTAAATTCAATTGCCCACTTCTTGACATATTCCACAGGCAGAGAGAAAGTTCCAGAGAGTCTGGAACCTTCAGAAGATGTAATCCAAGTTATGTGCACATTGTCTATGACAACACAATCACTGTCATCTACAGCAGTTGCCGCAGACTCCATGTCACATAGGGGCTTCCATGTCTCCACATATTCCTTTACATCCTTATAGTTACCTTTGGATGGGCGGGTTGCAAGTTTGGAAAAGCACTTAATAGGATTGTCAGTATGTTCCACACAGATCTCAAAGGTTGAACTCAAACTCAATAACTGTACAGTAGGCACCCAGTAGCCCCTGTCCCTTTCTGAGGTCAGCTGGACCTGCACAGTGTCTCCAGCCTTCAGACAGAGTGCAAAGTCCGTGTAATGATCCGCTTCAGACATAAAAGTGCAATCAGGATCAAATCCAGAGATATGCACTTCACTTGTATCACTGTGATCTCTCACATCTGCTTTCAGTACAAGGGACTTTGCCTCTTCCCACTGTTCATCTCGTACTGCCTCAACAATGGCATGCCAGGTGTTTTGCTGTATCTCTGAACAGAATTTCATGTTCTGCAGTGGTGTCTGGGTCATGCTCATAGAGTACATTCGTTTTTTCCAAGTCAGTGTCACTTGATTCTTGTCAAATACTGGTTGATCCTCAAGTTGTAAATTGCTGTACTTAACAGGAAGCTTGTCCGGGAAAGTTCCGTTGTCAAATGGAAATGATAGTTTGAAACTTTCACTGTCACGTCGAACAATGGTGACAAAAGCCACTTTGTATGAGCTTTGTTTTTGTAGGTTGACTGCGAGATATAGTGACTCTGCTTTGCTTTCATACTCCCGTGCCCTCATTTCTCCTGTTTTACATTTGTCACACATCAGCTCAATGTCTATCTGAGAGTACTCAACAGGACAATCACTGATAACGGCATGCATGAGCCTCTGGAGAACCACATCTATGTACCGGCGAATGGGTGAGGATGCATGTGTGTATGATTCCAGATTTAACCAATAGTGCCCAAGTAAAGCATCTTTGCAGGAGAGTGAACGAATGAAGAATGCTTTATTGGTAATGGCCCTTAATTGAGCAATTGCTGGAGCTAACTGTGGATGAATGTCATCTGTAGAAATGAGATCAGCCATTCTGTAAAAGTCACATGTCAATGCTGCTGATTCAATCTTTTGCCACACAGATGTAAGAATGACGAAACTGCCAGAGTTCTGCCCAATATCTGAATCCAGACGTTCCTCCAATGCATGGAGGGACCCAAACTCCTCATTTTCTCTCTTCAGTCTCCCAACCAGTTCAGGTGATGCTGTCACTGGATTGCTAAAAGTGTTCGGTAATGGAGTTTCGTGATTAATCAGCTGATCACTAGCTTTTTGAAACATCAGCATCAGCTCCTCCATCATTAACCTGCACTTGCTGTCTTCTGATGATCTGAGATCAGCAGGACTGTAGCTGCCCATGTGTCCAGAGAGTCTCTTTTGCTTGTGATCAAGTGCAAATCTATAAGCCACGAGGATGCAGCCTTCTAGAGAATCACACTTCATTTCATTTTCACCTGGCTGGATGATGATGCTGTCAATTTCATTGTAGGACAATGCACTGCTTGACTTTATGCAGGAAAGCACCAACTTTCGCTCTACTAGTCTGCCTTTTTCTTTATCCACTGTCAGGATTAAGGAGATAGCACGACGATTTTTGCCTGGCATAAAACTCCACATGTTTGATTGTGCAGTCAAGTTCTGAATATTGTTCTGAGACACATAGCTAAAAAAATCTACTTTGTGAACACCAATTTCAAAATGACATTCAGAGTCACTGACAGAGATTGCATCTCGTAGGTGGCTTGAGTCACCATCAGGGAAAGGATGATTGTTAGGGTAAACATCTATAGACTCTGGAGAATACACAGTGAATGTGATCATGTTATTTAGGTCCACTCGATTTCTGTCGATATGAAATGTCAGGTGCGAGGACAAAGGAACTTCCATATGTCGATCACTGATCATCTTTAATTGTTCTGCCATAGGAGGAGCTTGACACCTCAGAGGGGTGCAGAGTTTAGTGTCTGTGTGTTCTGTCAGGAATTTTGACACTTCATGGTTAAACATTATGTTTAACTCTTCAACCATTAGATTTGCTTCTCTCTCCCCTGGCTTCCGGTGTTTATCAGGTTGGGCATAGTTCCAGTCTTCTTTAAGTCGTGCTTTTCGATGGCTTCTGGCAAAGCGGTATGCCACTCTGACACAGTCCTCTAAAGTATCAAATCTTAGCTCGCCAACACTCTGACTTACTATACACTCAGCCTCCATGTAGGTCAGCTGCTTTTTAGATTTGACCTTAGAGAGGTAAAATTTCCTTTTTTTGATAAGGCCTGTTTGCTTTTCCACTGTGACAATTAATGAAATGGCTTTGCGATCTTCATCTGGGAGAAGACTCCAATACGTGGTGGCAAAATGTTTTGGGAACATGAATGCAGGTTCTTTTCCAGGATCATAAAAAGTTGCTCCCATCTGTTTTGCGAAGCTATCAAGTGAACTGTCCTTAGACACGAAACTAGCCACATCTGCAACATGAACGCCTATTTCATAGCAGCTTCCCAGATTGTTAACACTAATGGCATCATCCAAGTCTCTAGCTGTGGGTGGATCAACGGTAAAGGTTTGTAAACCTCTGAAATCTCTTCTTTTCTCGTCATCAGTCCCATCAGCTTTCATCTCTAGAAATGTATCTTCTTGCAGTAGAGGTGTTAATTTAAACTCTGATTTTAAAATCTCAAGTCCCTCCTCTAAAGATGTCCCAATTGGTAGAATATTAATAACTTTGCCTAGCGGAAAGGAACAGTGTTCTTTCCAGCCCAAAATCTGAACAACAAAAACATAGTACTGTTTTATTTGTTCATCAACATGAAAATGTCTTGTTATTGTCCAATTGCCATTGGCATACTTCCATACTGGAATCAAATTGCGAGTCTCTTTCTTTGTCAAGATGCGTATTTTGGTGGTGTTATTATTGAGGGGTATCATCACTTTTGGCACCAAATTTTTGGCAGTGTTCTGTGTTCGTTTGTGATATTTTTCATCCTCTAAAAAACACACAAATTCAGAGGATGTAGGTTGTCTGTTTGTGTAACCTAAAACTTTCCCAGTAAGACGGCCTTCATGATCTCGTCCAGTCTCAACCACAACTTCATCCCCAGGGAAAGTCATGCCAATGTTTTTCCTTCCTTTAACATGAATGTGTTCAGATGGATTGTCATAGGGTAGTACATAACCTGACTGGTGGCCCTTCATCACCAGTTCTCCATGCTTGTATTTAGCAGGGTATTTCCTTACCAGCTCCAATAGGTTTTCTTTTTCAGAAGAAGAGAATAAAGGTCTTTTTTGTTCATTCTCTTCATCTGATTCCTGTACATCGGAACCATAGTCATCCATCTCTTTCAAAATAGCATCAGTTTCAGCCTGGAGAGGTACAAAAGTCTCAGACATGTCTACCTTTTCTGTCTTTTGAAATTTAGAAATTTCCAATACTTCCAGTTGTAGGATGTCTTGGGTAAAATTTTCTGGTTTCATGCTGTCTTTGCTGATGCAGTGTTTTATGTAAGACCTCCAGATTATTGAGCACTTTCCAAAACAACAAAGAGCACCAGCATCTCCAACTACAATCACCAGTGATCGGGCTCTGGTCAAGGCAGTGTTCAATGCACGGATGTCATCAAAAAACTCTGGGCAGCTTAACTCTGACTGAAGAAGCCTGTCTCTTGTCTGAACTGTTGATATTATGATGACCCTGAACTGTTTCCCTAAGGACACAGAAATTGAATGGGAAAGTTATCATTTAGAAATAATTACAATAATAAAACATTAAATAATGAATGAACAGACATTAATAAAAGGTAATACTGAGATTATTTCACTTTTGTCTCGATTAATCAAGCATGTTTCCTGAGCTTCAGCAGACAGTATTGTTTTGAACCCCACAGTACCTTGAATGTTTGCTAAATTTTGAACAGAAACATGAGCTCCTTTCTGGCGGAGATGATTTTTGATGACCTCAAGCTGAAGAAATGAAAGAGAAAGGATGTTTTGATGATGTATTTGATGATCAGTATTGTGACTTTAACCAAATTCAAGCCTTTAAAAACTTTTATATTATCACTACTATAATTTTGCAGTGTTTTTAAAATATTTTTTCCTCAAAATGACAAAGAAATTTAAATCAAACCGTTAAGGAATTCACATTATACATTATACATTACTTAGAATTCACACAGAATACGTTTTTCCATTCCAATGCACAACTTTTCCTTTGTTTTTTTATGCAAACATGCTAGGTAGACGCGTATGATCGTTGGACATGAGCACCACATTTTTAAAGGGGTCATATTATGCTGCTAAACAGTCATCCATAAAATGTGCTGCACACTTAATATTTGGATGAACTGTTCTGGAACAGTGATGTAAATAAAACTTTACCACTGGTTTCTAGTTGTGTCCTCTTTTGGAAGGCCAAACAAAATGTTTTTGATTTCACAACGAAACAGCATCTCCACAACATGGCACTGGTGGCAACAACGAAGAATCAAATTTACACCTTCTTTCTTTGAGTGAACATTTAGCAGCATTATGTAAATCTTCCCAGACCATGACGTAGAGATGTGGGGGCATGTTAGAATGAGCCATTTTAGGGGTGTGTGGTTGACTTAACTTTTATAAAGAATATCTCTTTGGGTTTGAGACTTTAGTATTTGCTACTTTACAGATCTTTTTTATGCACCAAGAGTTTGTAACACTACAAAGAGAAAGGAAAAATTGTAATTGCATCATATGACCCCTTTAAGAATTAAGAGAAGTTCAACTTTTTACAAACAGCATTGCTCATCAATGTTAGTTCCAATACAGTGGACCAATCAGAAGATCCTGGAGGAGGAGCAAGCATTGCAAGCTTTTGTTTACAACAGAAAGTTGGCATGACAACTGTTTTACTCCCTGGAAACATGGTGAAGGAGAAACTATTATATCTGTTACTGGATAATATCTGAAAAGTGCATCTCGAGAACCCCGCTGTCACGAGTACGAACCCCGTGAGTCCCTCCAGAGGCCAGCAGAGGGCACCATCGCCCGAATACTGACACCTACAGGCATCCAAACACTCACTTACACTGATACGCACTACATTACCCAACAGCCCCGTATCTTGGACTGATCACCGGCCAGGTGTTCCATATCAGAGACTGCCATATAAGCCAGACCTTGGCGTCACCTCATTGCGAAGTCTTGTTTCTGCCACGGCTAACATTTCTGAGCGTTATACCCTGTCTTGCTATCCCAGTTGCCAACCCTTGATGATTATCGATCCTAGAACCTTTGCTGCCTACCTTTGAACCCAGATTGTAATACGGACTGTGATACTTGCTGGTTACCCCGACCCACTGCTTGGTATTGACTACGATTCTGATATCTCTACTATACTGTGTTTGCTGATCCTGACCCTTCGCCTGTACGACTACGAGTGTTCTAATAAAAGCTTGCAAATGGATCCCATGTCGAGTCAGTCATCATTACAGAAGACTTCGCCAGGACAAGATCCAGCAGCCCATGAACATCTCTGCACCAACCTGGCAGCTCAGGCAAGTCAGATCGCTGCTAATCAGCAACAGTTAAATCATCTTACCGCCGTCACGGAGGAATTGGTGAAGGCTATTCAGAATCTCCATAGTCCTGTTGTCACGACACCCGCGCCACAAGCGGCCGCCATTGCACATGCGGTTCCCACGCCCTCTCAGATTAACCCACGACTGGCTTTTCCTGAGAGATTCGACGGTGACCCTAACAAATGTAAAGGCTTCTTACTACAATGTTCGCTGTTTGTGGAACAACAACCCATGCTCTATTCCACTAACAACAGTAAGGTTGCCTTTGTTTGCTCGTTGTTAACCGGAAGGGCTCTTGACTGGATTACCGCTGTATGGCGCACGGATGGATCATCCTTCTCCTCCTTCAATGATTTCCTCACACGCTTCCGTGAGGTTTTCGATCATCCCAAGGAGGGAAAGAGTGCTGGCGAACGCTTGCTAGAGCTCTCTCAGGGGAGATCTTCAGCTGCTGAGTATGCTATGAACTTCCGCACATTGGCAGCACAAACGACCTGGGTGAGTGACACCTTAAAAGTTCTGTTTCGAAAGGGTTTAAGTCATGAATTACAAACTGAACTAGCATGTCGAGATGAGGGGAGAAGTTTGAACGATTTCATCGAGTTGACGATAGCAATTGACAATCTGCAGCTTTCACGTAAACCTCGCTCTCATGTCAGTACTGTCATTAAAGCAGCTCAGTCTGTCGAGGACTCTGAACCCATGCAAGTTAATACCTATCATCTCTCATCTGAGGAGAAGAATCGCCGCTTGGCAAATCGTCTATGTCTGTATTGCGGATCCCCTGGTCATCAACGAGTCAACTGTCCTTCACGTCCTTCATCTGTCTCATCCAAATTGGTGAGTGAATCCTTACACTCTCTCCATCCAGTAAACAGTGTGTTTGTACCCCTGAAGCTGACCATTAACAACGTTCAAGTGACCACATTCGCTTTACTGGACTCTGGAGCGGCTGGGAATTTCATGTCAGCTGAGTTTGCAAGAACAAACAACGTATCATTAATACCCTGTGCTAACTCTCTGTCTGTAGCTACCATAGATGGTCGTCCACTGGGAACTGGTATCATCACTCACCTTACACAAAGTCTATCCGTCACAGCCGGTTTACTGCACCAGGAGGTCATTCAGTTCTACGTTCTGCCCACGTCTAATACACCCATAATTCTGGGACTACCATGGCTGAGACTGCACGATCCGCTAGTATCATGGAGGGAAGGTCAGATATTAAAGTGGAGTACTAAATGTCAAACAAAATGCCTGTCTACCGTTTCTCCTCTTCCAGTGCGCTCGTTGGCGATTAACAAGGAGTCATTCGAGGTTCCCAACCTACCAGCGGAATATCACGACCTCAAGGCAGCTTTCAGCAAAACCCAAGCAAACACCTTACCACCTCATCGACCCCATGACTGTGCTGTTGATCTTCTACCAGGTCACAATCCACCCAAGGGTCGTGTGTTCCCACTGTCACTCCCAGAGACCGAAGCCATGACTAAATACATCAAGGAGGAGTTGGAGAAAGGCTTCATACGTCCTTCCACTTCCCCTGCATCCGCTGGTTTCTTCTTCGTCAAAAAGAAGGACGGCAGTTTAAGACCCTGCATTGATTACCGTGGTCTCAACGAGATCACGGTGAAGTACCGTTATCCCCTTCCTCTGGTTCCAGCTGCATTAGAACAACTTCGCACAGCTCAATACTACACCAAGCTTGACTTACGCTGTGCCTACAACCTGATTCGCATCAGAGAGGGTGACGAGTGGAAGACGGCCTTTCTACAACCAACGGTCACTATGAATACCGGGTTATGCCGTTTGGACTGGTCAATAGTCCGTCCATCTTCCAGGCGTTCATTAATGATGTCTTCAGGGACATGCTGAACAAGTTTGTTGTGGTCTACATTGACGATATTCTCATCTACTCCAACACCCTACAGGATCATATTCAACACGTCAGAACTGTGCTACAGCGCCTCATCGAACATCAACTGTACGCCAAAGCCGAGAAATGTGAGTTTCACACCACATCCACTACCTTCCTGGGTTATGTCATCAGTCCGGGGGAGTTGCTATGGACGACAGTAAGGTCTCTGCTGTACTCAGGTGGCCAGAGCCTCAGACTCTCAAGGAGCTACAACGGTTCCTGGGATTCGCCAACTTCTACAGACGCTTTATCAGAAATTTCAGTACAGTCGTCAGTCCTCTCACTTCCATGATCAAAAGAGGTATCCATCGTCTCACCTGGGCCGAAGCCTCCCGTCAAGCCTTTAAGGAATTAAAGGAACGCTTTGTCACCGCTCCTATCCTGCATCACCCTGACCCCTCTCTTCCCTTCTTAGTCGAAGTTGACGCTTCCAATACTGGCATTGGGGCCGTTCTCTCACAACGACCAGGCCCTCAGGAGAGACTTCATCCCTGTGCTTTCTACTCACGCAAGCTCAACCCAGCGGAGAGGAATTATGATGTGGGTGATAGAGAACTGTTAGCCATGAAGGCAGCGTTTGAAGAGTGGAGACATTGGCTCGAAGGGGCTATTCATCCTTTCACCGTCTTTACTGATCATAAAAATCTGGAATACCTACGCTCCGCCAAGAGACTCAACCCACGCCAAGCCAGATGGTCCTTGTTCTTCTCCCGGTTCCAGTTCAATGTCACTTATCGCCCAGGTTCCAAGAATACTAAAGCCGATGCTTTGTCACGTATCCATGATGACGACCCTTCCATCTCAGTCCCCGAACGCATATTGCCCTTCCATGTGGTGGTTGCTCCCATCCAGTGGGATATCATGACTCTTATTGAACAACACAATTCACAAGAAGCACCACCAGCCGCCTGTCCACCGGATAAAACCTACGTACCTGCCCCTCACCGTGATCAGGTCCTGAGTCATATTCACTGTCTTCCTGCCTCCGGTCACCCCGGCATCACAGCCACACTCCATCTCCTCAAGAACCGCTTCTGGTGGGAGACCATTAACCCCGACACCATTAAATTCATTCAGAACTGTCAGACGTGTAACATGCACAAAACCCCTCGTCAACTGCCAGCTGGACTCCTTCAACCTCTTCCTATCCCTCAACGACCCTGGTCACACCTTGCCATAGACTTCATCACAGACTTACCCCTATCCCAGGGTAACACGGTCATACTCACGATCATCGATCGATTCTCCAAGGCTTGTCGCCTCATACCTCTACCCAAACTCCCTACTGCTCTTCAGACCGCCGAACTCCTGTGTAATTGGGTGTTCAGGTTTTACGGCATACCTGACGACATCGTTTCGGATAGAGGTCCTCAGTTCACCTCTCGTTTATGGAAGGATTTCTTTCAAGCCCTAGGGGTCAACGTAAGTCTCACGTCTGGCTATCACCCCGAAGCCAATGGTCAAGTGGAACGCCTCAACCAGGAGCTCACTCGGTTCCTTCGCTCCTACTGCAGCTCCCATCAAGAGGACTGGTCTCGTTTTCTCCTATGGGCCGAATATGCTCAGAATTCCCTGATCAAGCCTTCCACTGGAATCACCCCCTTCAAATGCGTTCTAGGGTACCAACCACCCATGTTCCCCTGGTCAGGTGAACCCACCAATGTTCCCGCTGTTACTGATTGGCTTCAACGAAGCGAGGACACATGGAATCAGGCCCATGTACATCTTCAACAAGCTGTACGGCGCCTGAAGGAACAGGCCGACCGTCGTCGACGCCCTGGACACACCTACCAACCGGGTCAATGGGTCTGGCTGTCCACCAGAGACCTTCGGATGAGATTGCCATGCCGAAAGCTAAGTCCTAGGTACGTGGGTCCATTCAAAATCACACAACAAATCACTCCTGTGTCATTCCGCCTTGCTTTGCCTGACACATATCGTATTTCTCCCACTTTCCACATGTCACTGCTCAAGCCCGCTGCTGCCCCTGAGGAGGAGGGTGAGGGGAGGTCCCGTGAGCAGAGTCCCCAACCGGTTCAGGTGGAGAGCGAGGAGACCTATCAGGTGCGAGAGCTGCTTGATTCAAGACGTCGGGGGACGAGTTCTCCAATACTTGGTTGACTGGGAGGGGTACGGTCCAGAGGAACATTCCTGGGTCAATGCCGAGGACATTCTTGACCCCAACTTAACCACGGATTTCCATAGAGAACATCCAGAGAAACCGGCCCCTCGACCTCGAGGAAGACCCCGACGTCGCCCTCCACCTCACGCCAGGAGGCGTTCGCAGGGAGGGGGCTCTGTCACGAGTACGAACCCCGTGAGTCCCTCCAGAGGCCAGCAGAGGGCACCATCGCCCGAATACTGACACCTACAGGCATCCAAACACTCACTTACACTGATACGCACTACATTACCCAACAGCCCCGTATCTTGGACTGATCACCGGCCAGGTGTTCCATATCAGAGACTGCCATATAAGCCAGACCTTGGCGTCACCTCATTGCGAAGTCTTGTTTCTGCCACGGCTAACATTTCTGAGCGTTATACCCTGTCTTGCTATCCCAGTTGCCAACCCTTGATGATTATCGATCCTAGAACCTTTGCTGCCTACCTTTGAACCCAGATTGTAATACGGACTGTGATACTTGCTGGTTACCCCGACCCACTGCTTGGTATTGACTACGATTCTGATATCTCTACTATACTGTGTTTGCTGATCCTGACCCTTCGCCTGTACGACTACGAGTGTTCTAATAAAAGCTTGCAAATGGATCCCATGTCGAGTCAGTCATCATTACACCCGCATTCTGCACTGTTTTCTGCACACTTTTTAAAACAATTACTGAGCACTGCGTCTAGCATTTTTAGATGCAAATATGCATTCTGTGTGAACAGCCACTTACAGTATGGCATTAATAATTTTATTCATAACTCATTTCCCATATGTCCAATGTATAAATGCTTTGAATTGTACCTGTTGGCCTTCACTAAGAACACAGATTTGCCTTGGCTCTTTATCACCCCATTCCATTGGCCAGTCTGTCAGAAGCTCTTGCACCATGTTTATCACACTGTGGACCTCAGCAAGATTGAACCAAGACATGGAGGTGGAATTCAGATGGCATTCTCCTCTGACATGCTGAAACATCAGGGGGTGTAACCTTGGGTGGGGAGGGACCTCTCCTTTGGCCTTGATTCCATCACTTACATAGAAGTGAGTGGATACAAAGTCCACTATTTCTGCAGTGGAACGATAGTTTTCGTTAAAGATTACCCTGCTTTTCTTGGCAATGTTGCTGCTCTCATCCTGATAGTAGTGGAAGAGACGATTGAGCAATGTGTGTTCTGATCGTTTTTCATCGGTTACAGAAAAAAGTTTTGGAGCCATCTGCATGTGGTCTCCTGCCAAAACCACTCGAGTGCGTTTGTCTGCTAAGCCCAGAGCCATAAGTGCTTCACCCTCCAGCATCTGAGATGCCTCATCAATCAGAATATGACTAAAGAATCCTTCAGGAAGCCTCAGCTCACGGAGATGCCTTGTCATCGATGTGGTGGTTATAATGATGCGGTGTGACTCGAGATCAGAGCGTGCTGGGTGGATGAAAGACTGTCTATCTGGAGAGCAAAGACAATATTTCTGAGTGATGTCATCAGTTGCCTTGATGGAGGCCCCACCTCTGTTTGCCTTTATCCTGAGTATTTTGAGGTTTGGGTGTCCATTTGCAATGTATGGATGGAAGTGCTCGCTGACATATAAATCTGCAGAACTACAGGAAACAAAGTTAAAAAAATTTGATTTCTTAAATGTACATTTTAATAAACAGGAGCTTTTATATTCACAGGGGAAATATTGCAAAGCATATCTATACAAATTAAGTGTTGCTATCTCAATTTAAATAAACAACTGATAATATTGTATTTTATGAACACGTAAGTAACTTGATTATCCAACCTGTCCTCCAACCAATACGCTTGTATAGGTCGTTTGTCCAAATCCCTGAAATACAACCCATCAGAGCGTATACTACAATTGCGCCCCTATAGGTAAAAGGTCGTTTTCATATTACTGTTTTGTACTCTTTTATTTGCCCTCTGGTTTGCGTTTCGTGTAGCTCAGTTAGTAGATTATTGCGTTATACCTTGATATGTAATCATGCTATCATGTGTTCGATCCCAGGGAACAGACGTGTGCGAAAATGTATATGATCAATAAATCATAATTTAGCATGATTTCTGTGAGGGTTAGGTTTAGGGGTGGGGTTAGGTATGGTCATTCAAACGAATAAGCCACCTACAGTAGTAAAATATGTAGGAAATACTGTGAGATCGGTGTAAAACGCCCACACATTGCATTTAAATAAACGTGCGTTTTGATTGGTAATGACGTTATACGTCAATTCATGACAACAGACGCAACGCGAAACTGTCATTATTTTTACCGCAGCTAGAGGGCGCTTAACTTTAAAACGTAAATATAGGTCGTAATAAATGCTTGCACAAACAACCTATATGGTCGTTTTTTGTTGGAGGACAGGCTCTAAATTATAATTCTGTTGCTGGATAAGACTGAATAAACTATATAGGAATGCATGCCATGTCTACGATTGATTTTTCCTTTTCCAGTTTCTTTCTTCTCACATAATAATGATGTAAAATGAACATATCTCAAACATATTTATAACGTAGAAACTTACCTGTTAGTATATGTGCAGATGAGCACTTTGTTTTTAGAATGTAGGGCCAGCTTTACTGCCGCTGAGGCAAGACAGAGTGTCTTTCCAGTGCCAAATGGCCCATATATCAGCAAGGGAGGAGCCAATTTATTGACCTCGCACTTGCCAAGGATGAAGTTCAGGGCGACTTGCTGCTTGTTGTTCAATTCACACTGTTTGGTTATGTTCACAGGGACACAACAGTTACTGAAGTCAGGCAGAACATTGTGCAAGTCCGGGAGGTGGTCAATAGCCTGGTGTATCTGACAGAATGTCAGTCTGTCCAACTGAAACTGAACCTCCATTTTACACCAAGTTTCTTTCCTCAGCTGTAGCTCAGACACACACTGTGCACACAGATAAAGACCTATGTGACCCTCACCAGCACCTTGTTTGAGCACCAATGCCTCGTACACATGGTTTCTGCGATCTACAGGCACACTGGCCTTTGCTGGTATGCAGTTCACCAAAGCCATCTGCACCCCTCGTTTAAGCATCAGCCCTTCAGGAGAGTCTGGTGTGAGAGAGCAGGATACCTTCAGAGTGGCAAAGAGCTTCCCTGCAGCAGCGTAAAACTTACCATCACCCAACTGGTCAGAGAGAAACACTCTCCCACAAACATTTAATCTACAAGTGTGGAGAAAGAAAACAAGACCAACCATTAATATATTGCATATGTAATCTAAAGGTAAAAACAGAGGAAATGAGCATGCACAATTAAATATCCAATATAGATCAATTATAACTCACTAATAAGGACTATAACCCAATATGAAGCAGATAGTCAGTGTATCCCTACTGATAAACAATGTATTTATTTTTGGCTTGGTTTGAAGGTCACAGAACCAATTTGGGTGAAGACTATATACCTGCCTAGTATTATCAAACTCAGAGGCCATTACATTCTGTGATTTCAGTGTCTCTGATCCCTGAATGAGCTCAAATTCATGTGATGAGGAATAAGTAACATTACAATACAAAGTATTAGATGTAGACATTCTATTCAATAAGTCAAATCTCTATGATTAATTTGTTTACAATGTTTCCATCTGACCCATACTAAGTAGTCTTTGACTCCTCTCTATGCAAATGATTCAAAAACATCATGAGGGACCAAGGAAAAAATGTCTGTGGTTGTAGATGAGAATATGATATAAAATACGTGGTTGCATTTTATTTTACAGTACGTGTACTAACATGTACTTATAGTGTACTTACAGTGTATTTATCTAAGAAAGTTCTGGTAACACAAGGTAACTACATGGGGTAGGGTTAGGTTTAGGGGTAGGTTCAGGGTTAGTACCTAGTTATTACATAGTTATTGTAATTGCTATAATAAGTACATAGTATGTACATGAGGAACAGGACTGTAAAATAAAGTGCTACCAAATACGTTATTGGACTAAGATAAGCATGTGGTAATATTTACAATTACACATTTGGATATTTGTTTCCATAAGGATATAACATCTCTAGGAGGAACAAAACCAATAGTTATAATAGAATCTATCTGTGAACCCAAACCTGAATCTGTTTATACACATCTCCGTTTTATCTATACATTATATCAAGATGTGTTGAACTTTGGCCACATTTTATACTATAATTAGAACAGGATTGAATTTGCATTTAAAAAGAAGTAAATATGGCCAAACAATATGTCCTTGATCAAAAAAGATAAAAAGATCCACCTTATTTTTAACAGGCACAGCCAAAATAAAGGTGCAAAATAGTAGGTTATGCTGCTTGATGTTACAAACTGGCATTTGTTGTTATTTTATTTGAACTTATTATTTCAATCATGAACATACTGGTTAGTAGCGTATATAAGCCTTAACATTCACTGCAGCTGATTCTGAAGGTTTAATTGTTTTCAGCATTGTTGTTTTCCTAAACCAGGGATGGTCAATCCTATTCCTGGAGATCTACCTACCTTTAGACTTCAGTTCCAGCCCTGCTCCAACACTCCTATTTGTAATGATCACGTGTTTCTGATGATCTTAAGTAGCTTATCCAGCTGTGATTGATCAGGGTTGGAGCTGAACTTTGCAGGAGGGTAGATCTCCAAGAACAAGACTGGGCATTTCTGGCATAAAAAATTCTGAAACAAGCACTAACCCATAACCCAAGGGTGTTTCAAGTGGTGTATTATTTCTACAAACTATCTGTACCTGCTAATGAGCTCTTCCTCTGCAATTTCCTCTTTGAAAAGAAAGTGGTGTGCTCTCTCTCTGTAATTGTCACGATGAAGTGGGGAACTGTGATCTGCATAGGGATTGAACTGTAGGTTAATCTGAGGTGGTTTGTATTTACTAAGTAACTGCTCCTCCTTCTCCTTTCTGGCAAAGAAGGGCACGATAACCCTGTTTCCACTGTTCCAGCGCTCATCCGATAGAATCTCAGCACATTCGCTCTCTTCTGCCTCATCTGGCTGGACATGGAACTGCTGACCGACTCTCACCTTCAGCTTCCTGAGCAGAACCGGTCGCATATCAAAATCAAATACCAACCACTGCTCATACACACCGGGCCGGAACGAGAGAAAGGACACACTCAGCTGGTAGGAGTGAGAGGAGTGAAGGTGGTGGCCTGCGATGTATGTGATTGGGGGGAAGGTGTTCTTTAAACTGTCACTCAAAGAGAAAACGGCACCATTTTCTGCTTTCAGTAGAGCTACATGAGCCAAAGACCTCTACACAAACACAAAACACAAATACACACAAGAAAACAAGGTAATCAGTAACCAGTGTGCAATACGGCTGAGTGTAAGATGATGCTGGTTAATGCAGGTTCTGATTTCTGACCTCAGTGGTGATTGTGAATTTCCACCTGATTTCACCATCTTCTTGTAAACAGTCCAAACAGAGATTCTCATCATGTGTAACACACACATCATCCACCTGCTCAGAGATCTGCAAAATATACATATATGTGTCTAGATGTACACATTTTATTGTGGATTTTGTTCCATTTTAAGTTAGTAGGTAAGTAAAACAATTCAAGTGATAGTTTACCCCAAAATGGAAATACTGTCATCGCTTACCCTCAAGTTCAAAAACCTGTATAAGTGTCTTTCTTCTGTTGAACACAAAAGAAGAGTTACAGAACTCACAGCCATTGACGTCCATATTATACTGCGAAAGTCAATGGCTGCTGTTATCAATATACTTAATAATATTAAATATTTTGTATTCGGCAGGTGAAAGAAACTAATACAAGTTTGGAAAAAGTGGAGGGTGAGTTATGTATGACAATTTTCATTTTTGAATTATTTTACTTGGCCACTAACTTGAAAAATAACTAAATTGTATCTTTAAAACGTTAGTTGTAAAGTGTTGGATTAAGTGCAATTTTATTGTGTAGATTTTTTTAATTTTACTTACAATAAGAATCTCATTGCTGCTGCATCTGTATTCTTCCAGGAGTTTCTCCTGGTAAGATGAAGGTTCATGAGCGCTCGACTGACCATCTTCTTGCCTGCTATGTTCATCCAATCGCTTTCTCTGAGTTATTAGATGAATCAGTGTTTTGTGATCAAGGTTTGTGTGTTTTTGTAAGTTCCACACCGCAGCTTCTTCTGGGCTACTGGCAAAAGTGCAACGGTTGTGATGCATGTAGCACCCGACATCCTCCTTAAAGTACCAACACACTTCATATCGACTAGGTTGTGGGTGAGTGGGCCGCACAGACACAGGGCTCCATTTGTGACCTCTGACCTTTGCTCTGACTAGCAAAAGACTGTGAGAACAACGGTGAGGTGTTGCAATGATGGAGTAAGAAACGTGTGACTTTTTATGAGTACAGACGTTACAAGCAGCTCTCAGCTCATACATCTGCATAAACGCCTGCAGCTTAGCATCTCTAGACTGTACTGTAGACATTTTCACAGATTCAGACATGAACGCCTTCAGCTGGCACTCACAGTTTCAAATGCTGCTGTAGATTCAGCCTAAGGTGAGGAAAGAGAAGAACACAGCTCATCAGATGACCCTTGTAGTGCTCACATTAGAGAGTATGCAAATATAACTCCAGCTTATTGAAAATCCTGCTATATTTTGACCTTTGAATAGCTATAGGGAAGTAGAAAGACAAGCATTCTGTAATTGTCAGACAGAGTTGTTCTTGTCATGTGAGAAAGAAAATGTGGGGGTGTACAAATGCAAGGTCAAGATTATCATGCACAGAAGACAAAACAAGACTTCTTTTCCCATTTGACAAGTGCTCACAACGTCTAGCAACCAGATTTAAATGGCATGAAAAAACATGAAAACAAGGGAATTTAACTCCACAGAATCTTTTTTTTTTTTAGGTCAGGTAGCATTTAAACTGATATTACTGTAGTTAAAACCTCTTTAGTCTGAAGCCTGGATGTTTTAAGACATGTTAGGATTATTTCACGTCAATATGACAGTGTATAAAAATGGCTTTAGATCATGTAAGGACTGTTTCAGGTCAGTGTGTAATGAAAAACTCTCCAGAAAAACTATGCAAAGTACATTACCTTTGTAATATTGCATTACACAAAAAAATTGCATACACATAAGAATTAATTTCATTGCATATTTATATTCTGGTACACACACAGGGGAAAGATATCAAAGCACATTGTTTATTGTTGGGCAGCCCTGTCTAATTATGAGGCGATTGCTTCAGCCTATAGAGTAAATACAGATTTTTTTATTAGTGCCCAACATTAATACTACCATCATATATCCTCATGTCACAAGTACGCAGACGGTTTTGTGCTGGCACCAGGAAATTATACCAGTTTGATTACTTTTGAATAGTCAGGTTCCAATTCAAGTCAAGTCAAGTCAAGTCACCATAATTTATATGGCGCTTTAAACAAAATACATTGTGTCAAAGCAACTGAACAACATTCATTAGAAGAACAGTGTGTCACTATTGCAAAATGACAGTTAAAGGCAGTTCATCATTGAATAACAAGGTTGACCACTTCAGACACTAAAAATAAATACACATCTTACCACACATCACATTCCGCACATTCACTGCCATAGAGAGATGAGAGAGAGGGTGTTTATAGGAGGAACAGCTATTATTTCCTGATTATGTTCACCAATGAAGGGGAAGTTTTCCCAATAAATGTGCAGTGAAATTGCACTTTTCACGTTGTAAAACGTTCTGTAGTGCTTTTATGTAGCCTCTATTAAAGCGTAATAAAGAACAGTCGGAGAGCCGTTGTCCTCGTTTTAGTTCCTTTTTCGATTGGATTTACTAAGTTTTCAGACGTTGGTTTGGCTTATTACGACAAAATAACAACAGTTAGTCTTATTGCTTATTATTCTGCATGATGCTGTTGTAAATTAATCTTGCACTTGCTGTTGGAGTGTCGCATCCAATGGCTGATGAAAGAAACGACAATATTGCATTAGCGCGCGCTTTGCAATTAGATGCCTGACGTAGAAGGCACGCCTGAAACAGAACGGTACTCATCTTTTCCATACAAATAAAACGCTTAATTCATTTTTTAACATACCTTTACATTTTTGAGTAGAGAAAAGTGAGGTCACCTGAACTTGAACACCTATCCATCACGTGTACACAACGCAAAGCCAACTTCATCATCCTGTACTCATCATTACCGTATTCGTCTGAGTTTCGTTTTCCTGGGAGTGGGAGGTGATCGTCATGGATCACGTTTGCCCTTCCCCTTTTCTATTTGCATAAAGAGAGAGCGAATGTAAAAACAAATGGGTGTCCTTCCATCTACATGTCTGTCTTTCTCATTCACTTGTTTATAATATAAGACAGTGGAAGTCACGCCCCTTAAGATCAGTGTAGAATAATTTTAAACAAATATTTAGATATACAGTAGACGTTTTGGATGTGCACGATAATTATGCACAAGCCATTGTGTTTTTAATAGGAAATCAATAGAAACATCTGCTAATTTGGTTGCCCGATATGGAAAATATCGAAAGAGAGGTAAGATGACCTCTGGGTTACACTGACCTGGTGTAAGAAGACCCCTTGTATACAGTTTTAGAGAATGTGTGAATTTTATTAATCTTATTAATATTAAATCTATTTTTAAAGCACAATCCCGGTAAATGAGAGTAATCTAAAATCTAATCTAAAAGGTAAAAATGTTCAGTTGTCCATGGTTTAATTGAAGATATGATATAATAGCAACATAGTGAATGCAAATTCAATGTTGAACCTAGGTTATACATTTTAAAGAAAGTGAAGATGTCTTAAAGTAACATCTAATTGGTGGGAATATTAAATAATAACCACATTTATTGCATCTTAAAAGTGTCAAATTTGATCTTTTTAAAAATAAAAAAACAATTTCTACTCCACAAATTCTTCATTAAAAAATGTACACAAAAACTTTGATATTCAGAATAATGCAATGCCATAGATCACTGTTTTTCAGAAACACAATTACACAAAATTTGATTATTTAAACCTCAAAACTGTTTCACTGACAAATGTTGATGTTCATGTAAAGTGACAAAATGAAAAATTGTGTAGACATTTATCAAAAGTGCTGGGATTACATTATGTTATGTTATTCTATGTTTAAGAAAAATAAATAAGGTTGGGTATCTGTAAACCACTGCACAGGAAAAAGAACCAGATCAGAGATGTTCAGAAGAAAGACAATTTTATTGTACAATATTGGAATGTTACATGCCACAAAATATGCTGTATGTTTTGAGGACCAAATTACATTAGGACGAAAATACATTAAGGGTTAAAGATTTCTTCACTTTGACTTGCTATACTGATCTGGGGATTGGTCATGATGATTTAAGATTCTACAGAGCTAAGCATTTTCATAAGATCATATAGACTGCATAATATTGGGGCTGAGCATCTTTGTCTTTAAATCATATGCACATCTCAGCTTGCTATTTATCAATAACCCCTTAACCCCTTCTTGACCATGTGTGGCCTATTACACTAAATCTGTAATTGCAACATAAGTACATTTCTGAAGCAAATACAGGAACCAAAAAAAATCAATTTATGCGTTAAATGTTTTCAAAGCACTTCCTTTTTGCATCTCCAAAAAAAAAAAAAAAAAAAAAAAAGCCACTATCTTTCCAATCCATTTATAAAAATATTGTAAGAAATTGTAACTGCTAATAGTTGATATAGTCTAGTCTAAGGTTTAGGAACATTTGTTCCTCCCTACAACATTTAGTAAGTCTTGTTCAGAATCTGGAACTATTTTGACACATTTAAACGTTATTCATTTCACTCCACTTATGGAATTAGTTTAGGAAGGGACTTCCCATTTTCATCCCATCAGCGGCATACAGAGGCATGTTTTGGATTTCAAAAAGTGCCAGTTCCAGTGAATGTTTTTTGTGAATTCAGTGTTTAATTTCTACACCACTAATGGCAAGTAATGGAATTGCAATCTGTTTCAGCGACCCAACCATCAGTTGTTTGTTTGAGCTGGGACTACTTTTTTTATCCTAACGATGAATTGTGCACTGGAAAACACACCACAGCATTTTACAAATCCTTAGGGTGCTGCTAACAGTGAAGACATTATATTGTGCACTTTCAATGGTGCATATGTTCAGGATGCTCAGCTCATTTACTACCTGCTCTATAGAGTGCATGCTTTAGTAAATCTTTAAAGGCTTCAAAATCAGACAACCTGCCATTGAGATATGTCAGTGAATGGAAAATATCCCTTACCAAAAAGTAGTATACTTCAAGTTTATTAAGTATACTTAAGTAAAGTTCAAGTATATTTTTAAGTATACTTCATGTAGCAAGTATACAAATATCAGTGTTCTATACTTGTAACTGTACTGTTTCAATACTCCTTGGGACCAAATGAGCCCACTTATAATATGTTATATTATATATAAAAGTATACTTTTCAATCAATCAATCAATCAATCAATCAATCACCTTTATTTATATAGTGCTTTAAACAAAATACATTGCGCCAAAGCACTGAACAACATTCATTTGGAAAACAGTGTCTCAATAATGCAAAATGATAGTTAAAGGCAGTTCATCATTGAATTCAGTTATGTAATCTCTGTTCAGTTGAAATAGTGTCTGTTTTAATTTGCAATCAAGTCAATGATATCGCTGTAGATGAAGTGACCCCAACTAAGCAAGCCAGAGGCGACAGCGGCAAGGAACCGAAACTCCATCGGTGACAGAATGGAGAAAAAAAACCATTTTTTCATACACTTTTAAGTATAACAGAAGCAAACTTTGAGAACACAACTAGTTTACTTCTTTGTTTGTAGTTTGTACTGCAATTATACTAAAAGTAAACTTATACAGCAGGTTTACTGATAGTTTACTAATTAAAAACTTCTTTTTTTTTCTTCTTTTTTTTTTTTTGAAATTCTGTGCAGAAGATGTGTACTAGCGCCCTCTAATGTATAATATTAAAAACATGGATTCTAGGAGTAAAGCTCAAATATATTTAGATTTTTTTTAAGTATAAGTCAAGTATCCTTAAATGTCATTTTAAGTATACTGTATTTCTGAGGAGTACATAAAGCCCATTTCTGAGAAGTAAATAAAGAGTAACCTAAAAGGATACTTTCCTATTTTTAGTTTAAAAGAATTATACTTATAGCACACTTGAATAAACTTCTTTTTCATAAGGGATGAGACAATGATTGTGTTTTGGGTTTTAACGTTTCAATCCCTTTGTCAGGCTTTTCAACATTGATCTCTGCATGAGGAGGTTGGGAACCATTTCTACAAGAGGGCAAAGAAACGGCATCACATAGTCCTTAAAAATGCCACCACCTCTTGAGTGTTCCTTTTCATTTTTTAACTTCATAATTTCTTCCTCAAGGTTTTCAGCTTTCTGCTTAAAGCCTTTCTTAAACATCTCTTCCTGCTCCTTCAGTTTGCTCTCAATGGCTCTGTCTCTCTCCTGCTGCTGCTGCTCCAGCTCCTTGTTGAACTTCTCCTGCATCTGTTTAACCATGTCCTCATGCCTCACTTTCTCAGTCTCCATCATTCGCTCATTCTCAATTCGTTTCTCCTCTTCCTCTTTCATCTTCTGTTCCAGAAGAGCCGCTTTCTCCTTCTGCTCTGAACATTCAGTCAAGATAGAAAGAGAATGAAATGATCGGTGATAACTTCAACTCTAAGCAATTCAGATTTAAGTGTTTAAGGTGGCTACATCTTGTGCTTTAAAAAGCCTAATATAAACTTACTTTTCATTTGTTTCTCATTCTCAGTGAGTTTATTATCCATGCAGAGGATGCTGTTTGCTTCAGGTTCCCGTTCTTTCAGAAACTCTTCCAGCACAGCCTCAGCCTGCACATAAACATATCTTAGACCAGTGGTTCTTAAAGGGGTCATATGATGCAATTTACATTTTTCTTATCTCGTTGGAGTGTTACAAGCTCTTGGTGCATAATGAAGATCTGTAAAGTTGCTAAAGACTAAAGTCTAAAATCCAAAGAGATGTTCTTTATCAAAGTTAAGACTCTGCCACGCCCCCTAAAATGGCTCAATCAAACACACCTCCACACCTCTACATAACTATGTGGAAATATTTGTGTAATGCCGCCCAAATGTTCACACAAAGAAAGAAGGTGTGGTTTCAGTAACCGCAGTTAGTGTTGAAGCAGTCATGTCAGGGAGATGCCGTGTGTATCTATAGGCAAAAGCAAAAGCACTTTATTTGGCCTTCTGAAAATAAATGCATTTAGGAATCTTTAAGATTATTTTCAACAGAACAGCATGCATTTTATGGACGGCCGTTTCATGAACCTAGAAGAGGATGTAATTCTGATTTTGCTACGACATTGCAATCTGGGCTTCAGAATCAGCTACTGTAAGAATGTTTTGTTTTTAAGTTTAAGTATTTTCTATTGACTGTTTAAATGCAGAGTTTTGTGTGTTGTGTGTGAGAGTACGGTGGCTTGTCTATTGCAAACACACACGATCTGTCTGTCACTCCACTCTGTTCCCCTTACGGGCTTGAACTGATGGTAAAACTAAGGACAGTATTAACAGTCTTTACATTTATTTTGAAAGATGAGTTTGAGAGAGGCGGGGCATAGAGGACCTGCAATAATGAACAGTATTTTAAAAAAGAATGTGTGTTTTTACATTAAAGCATGTCGACATTCTATAACATCAAGTACACCAAATAATGATCTTTAAAAAAGCTTCATATGACCCCTTAAAATCAAGTACTGGGGACATGCTAGACTGGATTGTGAACACAATTAAAGTGTAAATGCAGATGTGCTTTCATTAACCACAAAATTCAGTTATAATGAATGAGGCTAATAATCATATACATCACATGTGGATTTTTTTAAATATTTGAAATAGGCAATAGACATTGCACTTTTGTGTAACCTGGTGTAAAAAAAAAAAAAATCAGATACTTCAGATGCATCTACAGAACATATGTCAATGCCAGATATAAAGAGAGCCTTATTGTTTAGATGCACTTGAATCACTTACTCTCACAAATAGAAACTGAAAGTGTCCTTACCCTTACACCTTTGTTGGGTTCTTTGCGGTACTGTTCAACAATGGTGTCTCTGTCTCTTTTATAGAGTTCATATCCTCCAGCCTGACTGTATTCTCCATCCTGCAGCCGTTTATTCATGTCCACAAACAGATTCTTCAGCAGGTCTCTGCACTTTTTCTCTGATGCCATCTGATTATCTTGCAGCAAGTCTGCATAGCACACACATACAGCTTCCTATAAACACATAAAGCAGATATAAATCTCAAACATACATAAGTAAACTTTCACAAAGGCTGAAAGTATAAGAAATGGTGTTTGTATACATTGCTGTGTGAATTAGTTGCATTAATCTCATGGATGTAATTTATGTGCTAACCAGACAACACATGAAACAATCTCTAACTTGACACATCCAGTGAGATCTATAATACTTGCAGAAAGCTACTATTCCCATTCATTACAATGGCATTAATCTCCCAGTTACATATAAGCTAGGATGCATGCATAAGTGTACAAGTATGAGTCGATTTTATGCCTTTTTAACTCACCTCCAGTTTTTTCAGGTATTCCGTTTTTTCATCTTTGAATGAGCGTTTCGTGAACTGAGAAATGGCCAGACTGCTGAGTTTCTGGTGCTCACAGGTCAAATATTCTATACTGATTGGTAACATATTTTTCACCTGTAAAAACATAGTGTGCATTTACTTGAAGGGTATTTGTGCATTAATTGAAACTTTTCAAGCCAAAATGGGTGGTTCTGATTTTGGAGACATATTCAAAATATTTGAATGGGATTATTAAAAGGGGCATATGATGCGATTTCAAGTTTTCCTTTCTCTTTGGAGTGTTACTAGCTGTTCGGGAATAGAAAAGATTTCTAAAGTTCCAAAGACTAAAATCTCAAATCCAAAGAGATATTCTTTATAAAAGTTAAGACTAGTCCATGCCCTCCTAAAACGCCTTGTTTCAATCCAAATATTCAGTTCAATCCAAATATTCAGATGTAAGCTGCACATTTTATGGAGGACTGTTTCCTGATTCTGGGAGAGTAAACTACAATGCCAGCTGTTCTGACTCACAGTCTGTAAGTATGTTTACATATGTAAAGTATTTGCCACTGATGATTCAAACGCTAGTTTTGAGAAGTGTAGAGTAGCGCTTGTTGTTTGTTGTTTCTCTGATCACTAATGCAGACATGGTTGTATGTTTACGTGGCGCGATGCAATGCAACCAAGACACCGTATGGAAAGGGGCATAACATTTCCGTCACAAACTTGAGACATTCGGCCAATCACAACACACTGGATAGCTGGCCAATCAGCGTACATATCGCTTTTAAGAAAGATGAGCTTTGTAAAAACTACACATTTCAGAAAGGCGGGGAATAGAGGAGAAACCATAATGTACAATATGTGGAAAATAAGGTTTTTCACCTTAAACCACATAAACTCATTTAATTGAACCAAATACACATTACTAAACATTACCATATAAAAATCAACTGAACTAAATCAGAATGTGCATGCCTCACCTCTTCCATCCCTTTCCGATATACTTTCAAAGCTTCTTGAACAGCTGCCTGGTTTTCTTGATTTGCCAGAACAACCACTGCATTGTCCAGACAGGGCACTTCACCACTGCTGATAGTGTCTACATAAATCTCAACTAGACGGCCAAGCACTGATAACATACACAAAAAGTTAAGAGAACAATAAATGCTCCATAGTATCTTCAAACCACAGGTGAAGAGTTTAACTAAATACATTTTTAATTTGTTTCTTTATTTGTTTGATTATCAAAAGCGTATGCTGTATCTGAAATGTGTTTAAACACTGAAATTAACTAAACTTTTCATTTGGTAGAATACTCACATCGGCCAGTAACTATGTGTCCTCCTTTCAGTCTTTTCACAGCACTGTTTACAAAAATATGGTGACAAAAATGCCCCGTGACCTCCAGAAATTGTTGTGCAAGGTCCTTGTCTTGTAAGATCTCTAGGCGTGTCATGTTTTCCTGGGTGGTAACAGGAAACGGGAACACAAAACACTTCCGGCTAGGGAAATAATGCTTGATACATTCACGAGGCAGATTGTAGTCACTCATTTTCCTACCCACACCTGAAAAGAGAACATCATTGATTTGCACAAATGCATACAGCTGATGCATGTATTGTGTGTACTGCAGTATCTGTAACATCTGTATCATACCAGTTGAGTATGTAGTCTAGATTGCATGCATCAGTGGTTATGTCAAAAATCACACTGAACGCATACTGTATCATGCGTCAGTAAGCCTATGCCTGTTTATATTTACAATATAAGCTCCAGAAAAGAAATTAATCCATCTGATGGGCAAATAAGCCTTCCTTTAGCTCAGACAGTTGAGCATTGTTCTAGCAATGCAAAGATCATGGGTTTCGATTCCCATTTGAACCAAGAACTGATAATGTAGTTGGAAAAGTATGCAAGTTGGAAAAAAAAGCATCTGTCTAAAATACCTTTCTTCAGATTGAGGGCAAATTCAAGGTAACCATCATCTGTCACTTTTTTCCCATCAATTTCTAAATTCAAGGTGAAATCTCTCACAACCCAGGTGAATGATGGGAAAAACATCACAAACTCAGAATCTTCCCCTTCCTCCTCATCTTCTGCTTCTGCTGACCTGATCTTGATGTTCTCAGCGAGCTCAGCAACATAGCTGCAGCACATTAAGAAATAACATCATCTTGTAAAGTGGTTTGTAAAGAGGAAGTGGTTTGTTTGGCAAGTTTAAAGGATACTGCAGCTTTTCCACTGCAGTGTTATCGATGGTGCCACGGCTGTTGTACACCAATGTGCTGCTGAGCAGAACAGCCAGACAGAAGATCCAGCCGTCATTCTTAGAGTCTCCCTGAAACACAGAGTGTCTTCAGATCAAAGCAACTTCATTCAGAACACAATACAACTTAATGCTGCTCCTTCCTAGGTGTTTATGGCAAACTGAGACTGGGAAATTATTAGCAGTAGTTAGTGAGTCGTGACTGTGCTCACTTTCGCCACGTCACCAAGTCCCTCTGTGTCCAGCAGCACCAGAGTGTGTCCTTTTTTTTAGGGTGAGGGACACACCATATCCAGATGCCTTTGGTTTTTGATTCAATAGTGCTGCCAAGAGCAAAACCTGAGACAATCACATTATTATTATGCAGTACTGTTGAGATATTGACAGATGTACACACATTCAGCTTCTATAGTCTCACTATCATATCAACATAACAACATTTTTCTCTCACCGGACTGTTGTCCCGCCAGGCGATTCATAAGGTAAGACTTCCCCGTACGGTAGAGTCCCACCACAGGACACCACCACCACTGGCTCATGGATCGCATCCAGAATTTCTTTGCCCTCTTTCTTCACGTGTAGCTTCCCATTTTCATCGTTTTCAATGAGACACACCGGAGCAGACATGTATTTACTACAAGACATGATCCTAAGTAAAAACCATACAGACAAAATTAAATAGACTTACCCTACAGTGTGCATATATTGAGACAGTTTGTTGCCTGTGTTTCAGCATAGCTGTGATGAATTGCATCATGGTATTACAACTTTTGCTCAAGCGATAATTAATTATTACAGATTACCTTATTTAGAGGCAGGTGAAGTCCACATGGAATGTTTCTAAATTTGCTGCAGTAATTGAAAATAAATCTTTTTATACTGCGTAAACCACTGCATCAACATACAGTTTAAGAGAAACAGCTAAAAAACATCTTCTCTAGTCCTCTGCTCTATGCAAGGTATGGACTGGGAAAAAATGCATGCTCACTGGCCTATCCCATAATGCAGGAATAGAAAGTGAAAGTCTTTTCAATTCAGTTCAAGATGAAAAACAACAATTTATCAGTTATCTCAAACCCTGCTTGTAGGCTCTGTAGAATAATAAAACATATTTCATGATTATCTTTTATTTAGATAGAAATTTTATTTTACGGTCATAACTATTCTTTTTTTTCTATAGAAGCACTTCCCATCATTCATCTGCATTAGAGCTCGAATAATAGCAATACAGAAGTGTAATTTCTCCACAGTTGAATAACTGGAGAATATGAAGAATATGTGTTTCGTAGCTGTTTAAGCATCGCTTTGCTGCCCCCTGGCTACAGTATCATTTACAGCTCTTTTTACAGTTTTTATTAGAATTCAAATTAATTGGACTGTATGACTACTATGTGTTTTAAGATATTTTATTATCATATATACTAAAGCAATTTAAAGAGGAGAAAAAATTAGATCTTACCTCTGTTTTGCCTTCTGATGGTTCAGACTGAAGCTTGTGCATAAATACTAAGGGGTTGTGGTGGTCAGATGCGTCTCAGATTGCCCTCACCAGAAAGTCGTAAGTGGGGAGATTTCCTGGAAATCATGCTGCTGCAGAATTGACTTCGTGAACAAAGTCAGCCAGGGGCGGTTCAAGGGTGAGTAGTTATCCCAGGCTTAGCCCAGAGACAGCAGGGCAGGGGCGTAGCCATCATTTCAGAAGTGATGGGGACAGAAATGTTAGCAGTAAAGTTGTGAAATATTTTTACTATTTCAAATAACTGCTTTCTATGTATATGTATATGAATATCAGTTCAAATGTAATTAATTGCTGTGATCAAAATGTTCCATGATCCTTCAGAAATCATTGTAATATGCTGATTTGCTGTTTAACAAACATTTTATATTTATTATTAACAATATTTAAAACTGTATAGGCTATATATTTAAAAAAACAGGAATCTTTGATGAAGGATCCAAACATCAGGATTTATGTGAAATAAAAATACAATATATATACATGTGTGTGTGTGTGTGTGTGTGTGTGTGTGTGTGTTATATTATTAATATCTATTTTTAAATAAATTATTGAAATTATTTTTTTTAATCAAGAATGGCTTAAATTTATCAACATTTATGATAAAGATATTTATAATTTTACAAAGGTATTCTGTTTCGTATGAATGCTGTTCTTATAATAAAAATATTTTTATTTAGTTATTTATGTTTACTTATTTGTTATTCTTGTTGGCTCTTTTGGTGGTTGGTGGGATAGCATCACCCGGGAGATTTTGTTTATTATTTTTTTTATCCCCACAGGTAGACACTGTTTGATGTGCAGAAAGAAAAGCATTTGTTCTAATAGAAATTATTTTAATGGGCTCACGTGGTGCTTAAACTACCTCTTTTGGGTTATTTATAATTTTCGACACTGCTGACACCCAGCAATTGTTCAGCGGTTTATGTTAAGCGGGTGATTTCTGGGAAGCCTATGTAGCCATTATCTCGAGCGAACCGAACCAGCTTATTTTCACTTTCACTCTTGCAAAAGACTCATGGAACAAAAATAAATAATTTAAGACGGGAGGAGCCTCGGACAATCGAGTTTGTTCGGTTCTGTATTTAATAACTGAATAGCCTTCGCTTTCTGCTGTTAAAACAAATCGCTTTGCTGACGGTGCGCCTGTCTTTATTCTTCAGTTTATATAATATATACATACATTATTTATCTATATCTGTGTATATATATATGCAATATACTAGCTAATCATTATATTTTCTCTTTGTTTGTTTTTTTCTTTCGCAGAGTCATTTTCTGGCGTGTGGAGGGCTTATGTCTGCTCCGGTGTGTCTCATTGAAAATGATGAAAATGGGAAGCTGCATGTGAAGAAAGAGGGCAAAGAAATTCTAGATGGGATCCATGAGCCGGTGGTGGTGGTGTCTGTGGTGGGACTCTACCGTACGGGGAAGTCTTACATTATGAACCGCCTGGCGGGACAACAGTCCGGTGAGAGAAACTTCTGATAAGATAACTGAATATGTGCAAAATGGTAACTTCACTAAAAGGAGATAATTTCGTTCATGTATACAATAAATATAATTTAAAATAATAAAGTAAAAGGTAAAATGTGAATAAAGGATCTA
>NW_020525066.1:0-45794 GCF_003368295.1 Carassius auratus | reverse complement strand
TGACAGTTTATTTTGTCAGAAAGGTGTGTACCCTCTTCTGATGGTATGTTCTCCTCATTGTGAGGGACTGCTTGGTTCACCTGTAAAGAGAGAACAGAATCCACAGTGAATTTATGTTTATTTCACACTGGTGAACATCAGGACATCCACACACACACATACACACACACATGGCTAGTTTCACACCACATCAATGTCAGTACAGTGGACAGACTCTCATCACACACTCATGGAATCCTCAAACAACGTCAACAGTTTAAAAATGAGGACAAACTATGAAACGTCTATAAAAAGACGGTGGGGGGGGGGGGTGCCACGGTGGGCAAGTGACATAACCAGTGTTGCGGCTTAACAACAGTATCAATGTCAGCTCTGTCTATCACGGCAAGCCTATAATGCAGTTCTGCATAAAGTACAAGTCAAAACAGTGCTAAGATCGAGTAAGGGATGATTGGCTGTACAGTGTTGAGTTCAGTGATTGGTGTTGCTGATGGGCAACCAATGGTTGTCTCAATTTGGTTAGTGCTTTTTGCCATCGTCCATGTGACAGGGGTTTAGTGCAAGAGATCTAACCTGAGAATGGTTCTCCATCATGTCAGAGGCTGTGGATGAATGGTCACTGTTGTGGTCGGTGGATTGACCACTATTTGAAGGCCTGGGTTCAGACAAATAACTCCAATCTGATTCAATAAGAACATACACATTAGATCAAGGCAGAAACAAGCAATTACAAAGATATTCAACAGCAAATGGATCTGTAACTCTCGTTACAGTCATCGCTGTAACGTGCGAAAGCATACAAAACACATTCCATCTGATTCCACACCAATCATCCATAATTAAGACAAACACACTATATATATTCACACTGGAGAAACATCAGGACATCCACACACACACACGGCAAGTTTCACAACACATCAATGTCAGTACAGTGGACAGACTCTCATCACACACTCATGGAATCCTCAAACAACGTCACAGTTTAAAAATGAGGACATCATTATGTTAAAAATAGGTCTATTAATCAATACTAAAATAGATTAGATTTGAATTCTACTGTGGATCTAAATGGATCAATATGCCCATGGCACCTTAATCAGAAGATGAAGAGCTGGACTTAAACCAAAATACCTGTTCAGCTGGCTTGGGACAGTTTATTTTGTCAGGAAAATGTGTACTGTCTTCTGATGGTATGTTCTCCTCATTGTGAGGGACTGCTTGGTTCAACTGTAAAGAGAGAACATGCTCTGAACATTTGAAGGCCATTTTGAACAAAAAAAAAAGTGTGTATGACTGCACTGTGCAATGCTGTGTCAATACTGCATTATTTTTATTTAATAGACAGTCCAGAGATTGTTTACGTTGTTCTGTCCTGTTCATCAGGTAATAAAACGCAGAATGTCAATTAACACATAACTCCACAATACCAACACAAACTAAATAGAGACCTGATTACCTGAGTACGCCATGGCCAGTCTGAATCTCCATAGTTGTATGTTAATTCTTCTCCTGAAGCTATGGCCTTAACCGAAAACAAACACAGATGTGGTTTACCTTCAACACTAATTTTTTTCACTTTACAGTTAGGAGTCTTGTTATTATCGTTCACTAGTCTCCCAAGTGAACCATCTTCTTTTGAGGCATCAATGCTAAAATGGGAGAGAGAAAAAAAAAAACATGAAATTTGTTTCCAATAAGTCAAAAATAGTCTGAAAAAATGGTTCCCAAAACCTACCACCATTGCCTTCCATTCCAATCAAACTCAAACAAGAAGGTATTTTCTGTTTCATTGTATCTATTCTGTCTTGTTTGGCTCTCCTCTTGGGAAAGTAACTCTCCACGGTATTCAAGAATGAAGCATCCTTTGTCAATGGACATGCTAGCAAACACACCTCTACCTATGATAAAGACAGAGATGGCACGTCTTGAATATTAAGTGTCTCTGTAGAAATTAAGTTGTTCTTTATTCAATTGACCTAGCCTTTAAAGGGCATGCACACATTAATTACAGGACATGCAAACTTCCATAATCGGTTCAGTTTAAATTTATGTGAAAAGCTGCTCTGATTGAAGAAGCACTGAAATACGGTTACTAACCTTTATGAGAGTTAATGAATCTCTCCTCAAGGCATGGTTTGTCTTTGCCAGACAGAATGTGTGCAGTGGCATCCTCCACAGGACTAAATCGCTTCCGTTTAGACATGACATGCAGTAATACATTTAAATTCTGGAAAGGATAGTTAGAAAGCAAATTATCAAAAACTCAGTCACTAATATTTCAATCTTGATTGCATTACTTTCCAGTCAGCTTTACACTCACTTACCAACTTGATCATGCTTGCTAATTACACACGAAACATGTATTTCTCAAATAAAAAATTGACTAAAGAATACATATTAATCAAAATTTAGTAGGGTTATAAATGTTGAAAAAGGCATGCGGTTGTTCTGTCGACATTTTTGAGAATCGATTTTTCTCAAATTATCTGCAACTAGCGAGCATTAGGCCTGTCGCAATAATCAATAATATATCGACATAACTCACAATATCTACATGACCTCAAAACCGTCTGGTGACGCAATCCTTCGCCCAGTATGTTTATATGATAATGAGTGGCAGCACATCTCGCAGATCGCGCTGTGGTGTTGTGTTCTCCTTCAAACACACAGCGCCCTACAGAAGCTGAAGAACACGCCATCGTGTTTTCATGACAACTAACGTTACAGAACAAATCTAAATGCGCTCGATTTCAAAGCCGCAATCCACTGTTCTTGAGCAAGTTAATACGTCACAGCGCAAAATGGTGCACATAAAAAACCTGTTTTATTATCAGATCAGTCTCGCTGAGGCTCGTTCAGACACACATCTGCCCGCTAACTTAACTCAGCAATAGTGTGCACCTTTTCTCTTCTCTACTTGTAACGTACTTTGCGCTTTTTTATTAGTATTATTATTTTACAATGATTATTTACTCTTTATTTAAGTTTTTTTTTTCATTCAGTGTTTTTTTGACACCACTTATCAAAATAATTAAATGGTTGTTGTCTTTTTAAAGTGTATAACGTTATGCCTAATTTTATTATTATGCTTTTATATTATGATTAAATACTAAGTGGCACAAAATTGTCTTAAAATGACAATAATATTGTTTATGACAGGCCTAACGATTGGCTTCGGTCTAACGCTAATTTAGCTCACCTAAATAACGTTCGTTACTCGTCGTCTTCATACTATAGGCGAGCACCAGATGTAGTCATTTGCTGGTCTGTATATCTAGGTAGCTATCAATCATTTGTTTATTTGGTCAAAGTTTCACAATTTGAAAAGATAAGAGTTTATAAAACAAGCTAGTGAACTTACCTCTCTGACGATCTGTCTCCTCGCGCGAATGACGAACTCAACTCGTCACGGCTCCCGCCAAAAAAAAATTTTTCCCGGGTTAAATTACGTCACTCACTTTTTCACAAATGAAATTATTTTTCCTTATAAAATATATTAAAAACGTTCCCGTCAGTTTTTTCCCCAACCCATACTCCATGTGAGTCTAGAACAGCAAACTTCACTGCAATTTGTATAATTATTCACCAGCATTACAAAATAAAATAAAAAACTCTAAAACTGTGTCGGCAACCATGTGCTTTAATATCAATGTTTTCTCCAATTAATGGACTTTTAATTACCAGAAATGCCTTATAATAATATTAATACATTTAATTAATTCATGACTGTTGATCAAATATGTATTCTACACGTGTGCATGGGCTAGTACTCCTAGCACTATAACTGATCTAATTGAGTAGTTACTATCACTTTATACTTCATGTAGCTTAAAGGCCTATTAAATAATTAGTTCACTTTAAAATGAAGATTAGCCCATTATTTACTCTCCCTCAAGTCATCCTAGGTGTATGTGACTTTCTTCTTCCAGACCAATACATTAAGAGTTATATTAATTAACACCATGATGTTTCTGAGCTTTATAATGGGAGTGAATTGCAATCAACAAGAAAGTCACATACACCTTGGATGACTTGAGGGAGAGTAAATAATGGGCTAATCTTCATTTTAAAGTGAACTACTCCTTCAAGGCCTGTTTGTGGGGCAAGTATGGTGCAGAGGCTTATCGTTAAGTAAGCATGTATAACCTGTAAGCATATCACTGAAGTAAAAAGTTTTTTACTTTTAAAAGTAGATTATTTTAAAAGTATGTGGACATCATCGGAGGGCCAGGTCAGGGCTGAAAAGAAGATCTGTATTATACTCAACTCATCTTCCGTTGATCTTCAGCTACAGTCTAAACATTATGTCTGGCTAATGGAATAAGGTATAATTCACTGTACGATTATTAAATTTCAGATCAATAGGTAGCAGGTTCAAACTTGCTAAGTGAAGACCAGGGAGATAGTGGTATGTTTCAGAAGAACACCCTACAGATTCTAAGTGTCTTGTTTGAAGGAAACCAGCTCTGCTCATCACCTGCAGTATCTCAACAGAGTAAAGTGTGCTGGTAGCAGACTTGTGTTTTGGGCTGTTTTTCAGCAGCAGGGACTGAAGGACTCGTCAGAGTAGTTGAAACACTCAGTGCAGCAAAATATACAGTATTGTTCAAAATAATAGCAGTACAATGTGACTAACCAGAATAATCAAGGTTTTTAGTATATTTTTTATTGCTACGTGGCAAACAAGTTACCAGTAGGTTCAGTAGATTGTCAGAAAACAAACAAGACCCAGCATTCATGATATGCACGCTCTTAAGGCTGTGCAATTGGGCAATTAGTTGAAAGGGGTGTGTTCAAAAAAATAGCAGTGTCTACCTTTGACTGTACAAACTCAAAACTATTTTGTACAAACATTTTTTTTTTCTGGGATTTAGCAATCCTGTGAATCACTAAACTAATATTTAGTTGTATGACCACAGTTTTTTAAAACTGCTTGACATCTGTGTGGCATGGAGTCAACCAACTTGTGGCACCTCTCAGCTGTTATTCCACTCCATGATTCTTTAACAACATTCCACAATTCATTCACATTTCTTGGTTTTGCTTCAGAAACAGCATTTTTGATATCACCCCACAAGTTCTCAATTGGATTAAGGTCTGGAGATTGGGCTGGCCACTCCATAACATTAATTTTGTTGGTTTGGAACCAAGACTTTGCCCGTTTACTAGTGTGTTTTGGGTCATTGTCTTGTTGAAACAACCATTTCAAGGGCATGTCCTCTTCAGCATAGGGCAACATGACCTCTTCAAGTATTTTAACATATGCAAACTGATCCATGATCCCTGGTATGTGATAAATAGGCCCAACACCATAGTAGGAGAAACATGCCCATATCATGATGCTTGCACCTCCATGCTTCACTGTCTTCACTGTGTACTGTGGCTTGAATTCAGAGTTTGGGGGTCGTCTCACAAACTGCCTGTGGCCCTTGGACCCAAAAAGAACAATTTTACTCTCATCAGTCCACAAAATGTTCCTCCATTTCTCTTTAGGCCAGTTGATGTGTTCTTTGGCAAATTGTAACCTCTTCTGCACATGCCTTTTTTTTAACAGAGGGACTTTGCGGGGGATTCTTGAAAATAGATTAGCTTCACACAGACGTCTTCTAACTGTCACAGTACTTACAGGTAACTCCAGACTGTCTTTGATCATCCTGGAGGTGATCATTGGCTGAGCCTTTGCCATTCTGGTTATTCTTCTATCCATTTTGATGGTTGTCTTCCGTTTTCTTCCACGTCTCTCTGGTTTTGCTCTCCATTTTAAGGCATTGGAGATCATTTTAGCTGAACAGCCTATCATTTTTTGCACCTCTTTATAGGTTTTCCCCTCTCTAATCAACTTTTTAATCAAAGTACGCTGTTCTTCTGACAAAGGCTTGAACGACCCATTTTCCTCAGCTTTCAAATGCATGTTCAACAAGTGTTGGCTTCATCCTTAAATAGGGGCCACCTGATTCACACCTGTTTCTTCACAAAATTGATGACCTCAGTGATTGAATGCCACACTGCTATTTTTTTGAACACACCCCTTTCAACTAATTCAACTAATTGCCCAATTGCACAGCCTTAAGAGCGTGCATATCATGAATGCTGGGTCTCATTTGTTTTCTGACAATCTACTGAACCTACTGGTAACTTGTTTGCCACGTAGCAATAAAAAAAATATACGAAAAACCTTGATTATTCTGGTTAGTCACATTGTACTGCTATTATTTTGAACAATACTGTATAGAGATAGCCTTAATGAAAGCCTAGTCCAGAGAATCCAGAAGCTCAGACTTGACAGATCGTTCACTTATAGACAACTCTGTGAATGTGCTTGAGTAGCCAGCCAGAGCCTGGGATTAATCCCAATCAAACATTTCTGGAGAAACCTGAAAATCTGCATCTGCCCTCATCCAACCTGACAGAGCTTGAGAGGTGAAGAATAACAGATAACTGCCAAATGATGATGAGAAAAGCTTGTTGCATTTAATAAAAAAAGACTTGAGGCTGTAAAAGTGTTCCAGCTAAAAACAAACCACAAAATTTCAATTCCAAAAAAGTTGGGATACTGTACAAATTGTGAATAAAAACAGAATGCAATGATGTGAAGTTTCAAATTTCAATATTTTATTCAGAATACAACATATATGACATATAAAATGTTTAAACTGAGAAAATGTATAATTTTAAGGGGAAAAGATTTTAAATTTCATGGCATCAACACGTCTCAAAAAAGTTGGGACAAGGCCATGTTTACACTGTGTGGCATCCCCTCTTCTTTTTATAACAGTCTGCAAACGTCTGGGGACTGAGGAGACAAGTTGCTCAAGTTTAGGAATAGGAATGTGTCCCATTCTTGTCTAATACAGGCTTCTAGTCTTAGGTCTTCTTTGTCGCATCTTCCTCTTTATGATGCACTTAATGTTTTCTATAGGTGAAAGATCTGGACTGCAAGCTGGTCATTTCAGTACCCGGATCCTTCTTCTACGCAGCCATTATGTTGTAATTGATGCAGTATGTGGTCTGGCATTGTCATGTTGGAAAATGCAAGGTCCTTCCTTAAAGAGACGACGTCTGGATGGGAGCATATGTTGTCCCAACTTTTTTGGAATGTGTAGCTCTCATGAATTCCAAAATGAGCCAATATTTGGCATGACATTTCAAAATGTCTCACTTTCATCATTTGATATGTTATCTATATTCTTAAGTTTGAGATTTGTCAATTATTCCATCCTTTTTTACTACAATTTGTACAGTGTCCCAACTTTTTTGGAATCGGTTTTGTATTTAGTCTATTTATGTTTTTATGTACTTAACTATGTTTTTTTAAAAAAAGATTGATATGGAAAAAAGTAATTTAAAGCAGTTTTACATAAGGCAGGAACATAACGTGGAAACATCAAGGGGGTACATTTTGAATACATTTGCAAGCCACTGTGTGTGTGTGTGTGTGTGTATATATATATATATATATATATATATATATATATATATATATATATATATATATATATATATATATATATATATACACATACATACACACACACATTTATATATATATATATATATATATATATATATATATATATATATATATATATATATATATATATATATATATATAATACTTATTTTAGGTTGTAACTTTCTAACTTTTTGATTCTGCATCCATAATATTAATAATATAGTATTTTTCACATATAAAGAAATTGTTTTTAAAAAATTATAATCGAATAAAAGCCAACTAGGACATTCAGTAAGTTTGTAAGCACTGGGAAACACGTTTTTTTTTTTCGAATACAGACGAGGCAAGACTAGATTTAGATTCAGCACACAATGAATATAGCGCTTAGTTTAGATCAAGGGTTGAGTTTGTGGATCGTGTTTAGGGAAGCTGAACTAATTCACTCGGACTGTACGTCACTCACAGTAATCACCTTCATACAGGCTACTAATGCACACTTCAGAATATCTGACAGCTGCTTTCGATTATATCTGCAAGGTATGTGAAATTAAATGTTGACAGATTTATCTAATAATGTATATGATTTGACTATTAAACAGAGACCGTACACTATTAAACACAAAGGCTGTGAGCTGTGTGATCAGGCGGTCTCCGCGCCTTCAAAATAAAAGTCCCGCTATTACGAGGACAAAAAAGATCGCGATTTCTACTATTCGCTTGAAAAGTAGATTGTGGACGTCTTCAAGATCGTTCATGATATAAAATCGCCAGATCGCCCACCCCGATACATAACTGGCTCAGTGGATGTGGTTAGCTATGCATTTAGCCAGCTTGTGTAGAGACTCTTGAGCTAGCAAAAGTCTGCTAACGTGAGCTAGCTTGTAACAACATTCATCCAAATATCAAGTCAGATAATTGTATTTCTTTAGAACTGTTTACTGTGTTACTCTGGTGTTAGTGCTGGCAGACGCACTATATATTTATATTCAACCACTGGCAAGATAGTGAGGTATTTCGATTTCCTAACTGATTTTTTATTAGGTGAAATGTTGATGTCACTTCCGGTGTGTGTAAACGTTTAGCGCAGTACCTCACACGTCCCATAGTTGGCGTATCAGTGAGTGAGCAAAAATGTGATACACACTTACACAGATGATTTCAAAAAATTGTGACAATTTTGGCCTACAGAGATTTTTGCTCCAGCTATATATTTGAGGCTGTAGAACACTGTAGTATGCTCAGAAAAATGAGGACATTGATTTTCGTCCTGACATCTACCCATGTCCTGACTTTGTTGGTGTGTATTCATAATTTTGTCCTGATATGTCACAAATGTAAACGCACACACACACACACACACACACACACACACACACACACATATATATATATATATATATATATATATATATATATATATATAAAATAATGTGTATATATAATATATATATATATATATATATATATATATATATATATATAATTTTTTTTTTTTTTGATGTTTGTGAAATGAGTCTCTTATGCTTACCAAGGCTGTATTTATTTGATAAAAAAAACAGTTAGAAAAATAAATAAAAATAGCTGTTTTCTATTTAATTGATGGCAACAGTGAATTTTTCAATTCAATGTGACATGATCATTAAAAAAACAATATAATAATTATATATATTTACAAATATATATATTTACAAATATATATATAAACATCCAGCTACTTCATGCTTTTTTTTTTTTTTTTTTTTGAATTTCTATTCTAAAATATTTCTCATTTTAAGGTGAGAAAAGTTCTAAAGGATCTGGATTTAGAAAAAATTATGGACGCCCGGGCGAAAAACCTGAGTGGAGGCCAGAAAAGGAAGCTCTCTGTGGGCATAGCGATTCTCGGAAACCCAAAGGTAAATGTCTGATGGCTTATACCTTTGACTTCTTGATCCGTTTGCTTATTTATCCCCCTCCCTCGATGTCCTTTTGCTTATGAATCAGATCCTTCTTCTGGATGAGCCTACGGCTGGTATGGACCCAGTGTCTCGACAGCAGGTCTGGGCCTTACTGAAGAGCCGTAGAGCAGGCAGAGTAACTGTATTCAGCACTCATTACATGGACGAGGCAGATAAACTTGCAGGTGCTTGGATCATATTTCACTTTCCTTCCATTTAGTCATTTATGCCTCAGTCTCACACACCTGTGCATTTTCTGTCACACAGATCGTAAAGCTGTCATCTCTCAAGGACAGCTCAAATGTGTTGGTTCCTCTTTGTACCTGAAGACCAAGTGTGGGGTTGGCTACCAACTTAGGTAAGTCTTAAAATAAGTGGCAAAAATTAAATATTTATGACATTTTATTTGTATGTATGTATTTTTTTTGTCTTCCTGTCACCCATTGCTGCTGCTACATTAACACCGTCATTCTAAACCTCTTCTAGAATGTCTGTAACTGAAGGCTGTGAAGTGGAGAACATCACATCACTGGTCAAGCAGCATGTTCCCAAGGCTCAGCTGTCAAGGCAGCAAGAGGCTGAGCTTACATTCACATTGTCTTCCGAGAGCATGGACACGTTCCCAGGTCTCGCTTCTGTTTGCCCTCATGTCACCATCTGCTATGTGCCTCACTGCCATATGCCCCGAGGAGCAACAGATTGCTTCATGCTTTCCCCAGGATTGTGGTGTTGTATTTTTATTTACCGTATTTTTCGGACTATAAGTCGCACCTGAGTATAAGTCGCATCAGTCTAAAAAAATACGTCATGATGAGGATAAAAAACGTATATAAGTCACACTGGACTAAAAGTCGCATTTATTTAGAACCAAGAGAAAACATTACCGTATACAGCCGCAAGAGGGCGCTCTATGCTGCTCAGTGGTAGACTACAGGAGCACTGAGAAGCATAGAGCGCCCTCTGGTGGCTGTATACGGTAATATTTTCTCTTGGTTTCTGTCAAATTAATTTTGACAAATTAGTCACTCCTGACTATAAGTCGCAGGACCACCCAAACTATGAAAAAAAGTGGGACTTATAGTCCGGAAAATACGGTATGTAGATTTATTGTCAGTAGCCTTTTTATATGAAGCCTATGATACTGGTTACTTCATGCTTACAGTTCAATTTATTCACTTTCATATCATGTTTGACTTGCATATAGGTTTTTATTGACATGAGGGTTAGTAAATGTTGAGAAGTGCATAGAAGTGCTTTTGGTGTGTGTGTGGTTGGTTTTCTTGTTTCTTGCCATCCTAAAAAATGAAAAATTTCTATGGTTACTAAACTCTTCTCGCCTCTCACTCATGTTGCACTCCAGGGCTGTTCACGGAGCTGGACTGTCGACCTGACCTGGGAATCATTAACTACGGTGTCTCCATGACAACATTAGAGGATGTCTTCTTGCGCTTGGAGGCAGAGGCAGAAGTGGATCAGTCTGGTAAGATAACCACCGATCTAAACCGTTTCAAAGCATCTCTGTTCAGATGAAACACTTGACATGAACTACATGAAACTAATCAGTATTACAATGAACCAACATAGTGAAGTGATCAAGAGGTATAATGCTTACTCTGTTTGTGTGGGTTCTTTTATTGGTAGATTACAGTGTGTTTAACCAAGAAAAGGTGGAAGACGAGGGAGACACGTCCTCTATGGATGACACAGAGCAGCAGCTGCTGATGTTTTCAGACAGCAGACAGGATGCAGTAACTGGTCGAGCTCTTTGGAGGCAGCAGTTTAGCACCGTAGCCCGGCTGCACATGCTCAACCTGCAGAGAGAGAGAACATCTATTATAAACAAGTGAGCACATGCTAGCAAGTACTACTTGATCATGTTTGCCTTTCATTAAAAAACCCATCGAGGTGATAGATACATGATCCATATAATCATTTGAATTATCCATATGATTAATGTGTTATACAAAGCTGTAAGTCATACTTTTGTCTCCTTTCTTTTACACAGTTTGTCACTGTTCCTATTGTTCTTATGTGCAATGGTTATGGCATCCTTTACCTGGAGAAACTTTCCTAGTCTTTCTGATAAAAGACTGTTTTCACCTATATACCTGCTGCACCGCAACGAGACCCTTGGCAAATACACCACCAGCCTGCTTGTGCAAAACTCCACCGGTCTGTGACAGTACTTGTGTGTATTATACTGAATATTGTTGGCAATTCACATTAGCCAGTTTGGTTAATTGGCATCTGTATTCTGTGGTAGACTCTGACCTGTCAGGGTTCATCCACGATCTGGAGTCTCAGGATATTAAAGTGGAAATGATGAAAGAACTGGACTACATGTCTGCTGCTCCTGTCAGCGCCGCCATCAACGTGACAGGATCCAGTGAGGTGAGAAGGAGAATTGCATGTTTTCATACCAAGTGGTTAACCTCTCTACGCTTTTACACTCCATAGTTTGAATTCTAGGAATTAATTTCTCAACAGTGGATTGCTCTGAAATGATTGTTTCTACATTGAAAATTAATTAAAACACTGGCTGTTCTTAAAGATATTTATTTAATGTCCTTTCTTCTTGTTTCTCAATACCAGAATTTTACCTACATTTTAGCATTTAACATTACCACTATGCACTCTTTGCCTATGGCTGTCAATGTGCTCAGTAACGCCCTCCTGAGGGGCTTTAACGGCACTGGACACATTAAAACATGGACTAAACCCTTCAACTATGTAAGTGTGGTGCATTGATTAAAACACTGCTATTGTTGTTTCTTGTGGGCGTCTACAGCTATATTCTGTCTGCATTTTTAGCAAATCCCAGGTAAGGTGTCCTATGCACTGGTTTACATTAAGACTGTGATTCTTGGGATGCTGGCCGCTGGGATGCCAGCCTATTTTGCAATGGACCACACAAGAGACAAAGAGGTATATATGTGGATTGTTACTTCATATAATGATAGTTTAAATTAAAAACATTTATTATAATTTTTTTTTTTTTTTTTCTTATTTTAACTTCATTATTTTTATTAGGCAAGTATGCATTAAATTGATCAAAACTGATAAATATGTTTTACATTGCAATTATTTTTATTTTTTAATAAATGCAGTTCTTTTGAACTTTTCTGATCCGCAAATCCTCATATTAGAATGATTTCTGAAGGTTTACGTGAAACTGAAGACTGGAAATGATGCTGAAAGTTCAGCATTGCATCACAGGAATAAATGGTTTTCTATTTTAATGTATATATTTTTTTTAAATGCAGTTATTTGTAATAATATTTCACGCTACTTTATTTTCTATCAAATAAATGTAGACTTGATAGAGACTTTTCGAATACATTAAAACATCTAAACGGGGTCGCCTTAAATTGATTATATCAGAATGTCTCTACAACGATGTCAGTGTTGCTTTAATTAAGAATGTTTTTACGTTGAATGCAACCTCTCTATCTTCACTGTTTTTTGTTTTGTTTTGTTTTTTATCAGTTGAAGTGTCACTCGATCCTGAGGATCTCTGGTCTTGTTCCTTCAGCGTACTGGTGCGGTCAGGCATCTATTGATGTCCCTTTCTATTATCTTATCTTAATTTGTATGACCAGCACCCTGTTTGCCTTCCATTCTACAAACCTGCTAACCTTATATAATACCTTGTCTGTGGTAAGAAAACGCTTCACCCAGCTTCCACTAGACTTCATGAAAATAGAAGTTATTTAAGCATAAAGAGCAGAGCAGATGCTAGCATTAGCATGTGACAGGGTGGCGAACTCGGGTCCTGGAGAGCCACAGTCCTGCTGAGTTCTACTCCAACCCTAATAAAAACTCATCTCTCTGTAGCTTCCTAGAAACCCTTCAGGCCTTGATTAGCTTGTCCAGGTGTGTTTGATTAGGGTTTAAGCAGAACTCTGCAGGGCTGCAGCTCTCCAGGGCCGATGTTCGCCACCCCCTGGCATATCACAACTCCGCTATTATCTTTACTTCAATTTTAGGCTCTGTGTCTGATTGGCTTCGCTCCAGCCATGGTTCTCTTCACATACTGCATATCCTTCATGTTCGTCAAGGTCCAGAGCAATAGGGACGACTTCTCAGGGGTCTCCATGATAGTGAGTCTTCAAGAAACCTTCCCACAAAGAACCTGTTCCTGTGGAAAAACCTGGAAATATAATTTTCAACCAGAATGGTCATGGAAATTAATTAACTAAAAAATAAAAAAGGGGGAAAAAAATAATGAAAAGGTCTATAATGAAATAATATTTTACATTGTGAATTATTTTATATTTGAAATTATCTTTCAAATACAAATGTGTCTGTAGGAATTAATTAAAGGCATTTTTTTCTTTTCTTCCGTAGTTGTGTGTGGTTTCTGCGACCGTAATCCAGATAGCTCTTGTGAATAAGAAATATGTTGTGGCTCGTCTCCTACACAGTGCACTGTGCTTCTTCAGTCCACTCTACCCTCTCATGGGCTGCCTTAACTGCATTACCATGGTAAAACTTTACTTACAGGACTCATATTTGATGTCTGAGGTTATAAATGAAATATCCCTATTGTTATTGAACCTAATACAAGTCTTTTTATTCTAGGCCACCTTCCTTCAGTCTCCTCATGATGATGATTTCCTGTGGAAGAATCTCTTCATCTCTGTTTTGTCTGTAAGTTACTTTAAATATAATTTTATCATTTCAAAGTGTGTTATAATGTCTTTTACACTGAATCTTTGTTGTGTCGTCCATAGCCATATATCCAGTGTATTCTGCTGCTCTTCACACTTCGATGGCTTGAGATCAGATATGGAGGGAAAACTATGAATAATGATCAGCTATGCAGGTCTGTCTTCCTAAAACTAAATACCCAAATACATTTTTGCATAAAGTCTCTGATCAGGAATAAAACGAAACAACTTGGATAAAGAATGGAAGTGAATTGGGTACAACAGTCAAATTTGTTTATTTATGATCTTTTTATGCAGAATATTTATTATTGACATATTTATACAATGAAGAATATAAAATAATAATTCAAATTTGTTTCAGAATTACTATATACTATATTACAATATATATGTGTATATGTATATGTTTTATTTTTATCAGTAAATAAGCAAGTATATTCTCTTTGTTCTCCAGGATTTCCTCCCAAGCGAAGAGTAAACCTCAGCGAAACCCAGAGGAGAACGTGAGTGAGGATGAGGATGAGGATGTTCAGGTGGAGAAAGCTCGAGTGAAGGAGGCGTTGACTTGTCAGAGCTGTGAGGAGGTAGAGCTCCACTTCTCTGTAGTCTTAAGAGACTCAAATCGCTATTGTCCGATAACTCATTAAAAATGGAAAAATCTAACTTTTACAGAAACCGTTGGTAGTGGTGAGTAACCTCAGCAAACAGTACAAATGCAAGAGGGAGGGATTTTCACTCAGCAAAAGAAGGAAAGTGGCCACTAAGAACGTCTCATTTTGTGTTCGCAAAGGTAGAGTCTGCCTCTGATTTGATGCACTGTAAATAATGATTTTAAAGAGAGCAAGCCGTTCATGAACAATGGCCTGTTCTCAGGTGAGGTTTTGGGTCTGCTGGGACCAAATGGAGCGGGAAAGAGCACTATCATGCACATGCTGTCTGGAGTCACTGAACCCACTGCTGGACAGGTTTGTGTTCTCTTATGAGTTCTTTTGATCATATGAGATGTATTCAGTGTGTTATGACTAAAGTTTGATATTTATTTTTAGATTCTAATGGGAGATTATGGAACAGACTTCCAACCAGTGGGAAACCCCTTGGAACATGTGGGGTACTGTCCCCAGGTGAACCCTCTGTGGCCGAGAATCACTCTACAGGAGCACCTGGAGATCTACGCTGCTATAAAGGGGATACAGCAGCATGATATCTCAAATATCATTAAGCGGTACCATATATCTATATCTATAAATATATATATCTATAAATATATATATATATATATATATATATATATATATATATATATATATATATATATATATACACTGTGTGCAGAATTATTAGGCAAATGAGTATTTTGACCACATCATCCTCTTTATGCATGTTGTCTTACTCCAAGCTGTATAGGCTCGAAAGCCTACTACCAATTAAGCATATTAGGTGATGTGCATCTCAGTAATGAGAAGGGGTGTGGTTTAATGACATCAACACCCTATATCAGGTGTGCATAATTATTAGGCAACTTCCTTTCCTTTGGCAAAATGGGTCAAAAGAAGGACTTGACAGGCTCCGAAAAGTAAAAAATTGTGAGATATCTTGCAGAGGGATGCAGCACTCTTAAATTTGCCAAGCTCTGAAGCGTGATCATCGAACAATCAAGTGTTTCATTCAAAATAGCCAACAGGGTCGCAAGAAGCGTGTGGAAAAACCAAGGTGCAAAATAACTGCCCGTGAACTGAGAAAAGTCAAGCGTACAGCTGCCAAGATGCCACTTGCCACCAGTTTTGCCATATTTCAGAGCTGCAACATCACTGGAGTGCCCAAAAGCACAAGGTGTGCAATACTCAGAGACATGGCCAAGGTAAGAAAGGCTGAAAAACGACCACCACTGAACAAGACACACATGCTGAAACGTCAAGACTGGGCAAAGAAATATCTCAAGACTGATGTTTCTAAGGTTTTATGGACTGATGAAATGAGAGTGAGTCTTGATGGGCCCGTGGCTGGATCGGTAAAGGGCAGAGAGCTCCAGTCCGACTCAGACGCCAGCAAGGTGGAGGTGGAGTACTGGTTTGGGCTGCTATCATCAAAGATGAGCTTGTGGGGCCTTTTCGGGTTGAGGATGGAGTGAAGCTCAACTCCCAGTCCTACTGCCAGTTTCTGGAAGACACCTTCTTCAAGCAGTGGTACAGGAAGAAGTCTGCATCCTTCAAGAAAAACATGATTTTCATGCAGGACAATGCTCCATCACACGCGTCCAAGTACTCCACAGCGTGGCTGGCAAGAAAGGGTCTAAAAGAAGAAAAACTAATGACTTGGCCTCCTTGTTCACCTGATCTGGAACCCATAGAGAACCTGTGGTCCATCATGAAATGTGAGATTTACAAGGAGGGGGAAAACAGTACACCTCTCTGAACAGTGTATGGGAGGCTGTGGTTGCTGCTGCACGCAATGTTGATGGTGAACAGATCAAAACACTGACAGAATCCATGGATGGCAGGCTTTCGAGTGTCCTTGCAAAGAAAGGTGGCTATATTGGTCACTGATTTGTTTTTGTTTTGTTTTTGAATGTCAGAAATGTATATTTGTGAATGTTGAGATGTTATATTGGTTTCACTGCTGAAAATAAATAATTGAAATGGGTATATATTTGTTTTTTGTTAAGTTGCCTAATAATTATGCACAGTAATAGTCACCTGCACACACAGATATCCTCCTAAAATAGCTACAACTAAAAACAAACTAAAAACTACTTCCAAAAATATTCAGCTTTGATATTAATAAGTTTTTGGAAATCATTGAGAACATGGTTGTTGTTCAATAATAAAATCATTCCTCAAAAATACAACTTGCCTAATAATTCTGCACTCCTTGTATATATATATATATATATATATATATATATATATATATATATATAAAACTTGTACATTTAAAATACTATTCAAAGGTTTGGGGTCAGTAAGATTTTTTTTGTTCTCTTTCACCAAGGCTCCATTTGTTTGAGGACAAAAAACACCACAGCTTCTTTATTATTATTATTTATTATTTTATTAAATGTTTTCAATGTGACTCTTTACCTACCACATTATACAGTGTGACCATCACAGTTCATGGCTTAAGTATTGTGTCTTCACAGTGTTGTCGATGCTCTAGAGCTGAAGGATCATCTTTACAAACAGACTAAAAACTTGTCTGCTGGGCTGAAGAGGAAGGCAAGTTAAAATAAATCGAATGCAATATCATGAAAAACCAGCCTTTTATATTTTGGGCTTATTTTTAAAAATCTTTTTCATACTAGCTCTGCTTTGCACTAAGCATGCTGGGAAATCCTCAGATAGTTCTGTTGGATGAACCATCTACAGGAATGGATCCCACATCGAAACAACGCATGTGGTAAAATTAACTACACTGATGTTACATGAGATATAACTGAACCGTGTACATACTGTATAAAACGGGTGCAAAAGTGAACATTTCTGTTGTTCACTCCAATAGGAGGGCGATCCGAGCTGCCTTTAAGAACAAACAGCGAGGAGCCATATTTACCACCCACTACATGGAGGAGGCCGAGGCTGTGTGTGACCGTGTGGCCATCATGGTTTCTGGTCAGCTGAGGTGAGGCTTGAGATGGATAAAAACCTCAGTTAAAAATGGCATGGATTAACATGAACATGAAGAGATTTTCTGAGCAAGCAAGTGTTGCCTCCTGCAGGTGTATTGGCTCTATTCAGCACCTGAAGGGGAAGTTTGGGAGAGGCTACAGCCTCGAGATTAATCTCAGGGAGGAGCTCTCAGGTCTCCAGGAGGTAGCGCTGTTGCACGAAGAGATACTGAAGATATTTCCCCACGCTGCTCGTCAGGACAGGTAATGAGTGTCTGTATTCGTTTAGAAACTAAATGGGAGAATAAAACATGTCAGATTAAACCATGAAGCACTAAACTGTAAGTGTCTGGCATAAAAATAAAATATAAAAATTTTGTATGTGTGTGTCTTGGTTCTTTGGAGTTTTGCCACTCTGATGGTGTATAAAATTCCAATGGAAGATGTGAAGTCGCTAGCCAAGTCCTTTGCCGAATTAGAAAGTGGTAAGAAATGGACACGCAACAACTACAGTTTTTGTGAAGGATAACATTTTTTGACCATTCTCCTAATTTCTTCACAGCTAAACAGAACTTTAACTTTGAAGAGTACAATTTCTCCCAGTCAACGCTTGAACAAGTATGTTACAATGTATAAAAAAAAAAAAAAAAGCCTGCAAACAATTATGTATTTAAAATATATAAAATAGGATATTAATTATATTATTATAATGCAAGTATGATATTATAAATAAGTTAATAACTTCTGTGGCTTTTACTCTCAAATAAAATTAATCTTGTTTCATATTAGAAAACAAAGCAATGAAACCGATGTTATTTAGAATTTTTGCAGCACTTATCTGTCATGGCTAATTAATTTAAATTAAAAGCGTATACCTGTTCTGCAGGTTTTCATGGAGTTCGCTAAAGAGCAAGAGAATGCAGAAGAGGAGGTCGGATCGCTTAGCACAACTTTTCAATGGCAGAGACTGAGACAGGACAGGCCTGTATCTCTCAATCACACAGACAGCATAGTACACCAGCTATGAGCCAATCCTGTTAAACCTTCCCTGAAGCGTTGTGCCTTCTTTATCCTCTGTGTCTTTCTCTATCGCTCTGCATGTGCCATCATTTGCCTTAAAGAGCCTTAAACTGATGGGACTCACAGGACAATAGACTGTGGAGACTCCAGCAGCCACTCGCACACATACAAGACGTGTGTGTGTGTGTGTATGTGTGTGTGCTCTTGTTTTTGTGACATATCAGGACACAACTCTGTATAATGACATGGGTACGACACAGGTATTGCAAGCAGAGGGTGACTTATGAGGACATAACCCATGTACAGAATTAGTTTTTTTTTTGAGAAAGTAAAAATGCACAAAGTTTCCTGTGAGGGTTAGGGTTAGGTGTAGGGTTGGTGTAGGGCCATAGAATATACAGTTTGTACAGTATAAAAACCATTACGCCTATGGGATGTCCCCACTTTTCACAAAAATAAACGCATGAGCTGGGAAAGTCGCTTTAGCTCTGGTACTGGCACTTGCTCAGATGGGAACAGACGCATGACTTTAGTGTCAGCTGTAAACGCCGAGCTAGACTTGCCACTTCTTTACTTTGCACTTCTTTTATTTATATGAAGAGATTTACTTTTTTTAATTATCACTCTGTGAATTCTTAAATCTTCCGTTCACCTGATGTATATCAAACATACCAGTCCATTGTTTCCATATACATTGAGTCAGTCACTGGGAATTGAATAGCATGCAGTGGGTTCCACATTATCGAAATGGTACCAAAGTCTCCCTCACATTGACACCAGTGCTTTTAGGTTTCTGTAGCATGGGATATAAACTTGCGTCTCTGTGTGTATGGCTGTGTGTATTACGTTATTATCCATGTACACTGTTGTAAGGTTAGTTTGCAGACAGGAAAATCTCTTTACTGCTGTGTGCAAACATTCAAGCAGCATTAACACTGAGATTTAACAGGATGTATAGGGCTACTCTTGTTTCTTGTAACCCTTTTTAGGGCTGAGTGGCCCTTCCGGTGCATGAAGCCTCTTCTGTCTCAGCTGCACCTGGGAAATCTAATTGCACAGTATATATATATGTCCAATATCTTATTTTAAAGTATTACCCATTAATAAAAAATATATATATATATATATATATATATATATATATATATATATATATATATATATATATATATATAAGTAAATATAATGGCTAATAACAATTAAATACCATTTTACTGCATTATATTAAACCCAGTTTTATGAATTCCACTTTATTAATCCCCATGTTTATTCTTCTTAATATTTTTCAATTGTTGTTTTTAAAAGCATTTTGGATTAATTTGTTTCATGACAAAACATACATTAATTAATGTTAACTAATTAAACCTTATTATAATGTATTACCAAGTTATTCTTCATTATCAGTAGAGAGCTGCCCTTCTTATCTCTCTTCATGTTACCTGAAGTACTGAAGATGTCCAGTTTTTAATTTCAGAACTCTACAAACATGCATTTTCACTTTGGTGCATCTTTCTGCTGACTTTCTGATTTATTAAGCATTATTATTAATTCAATTTATTTATTTTTATTTATTTATTTATTTGTGTGGCTTCATCTTCCCAACAAAGTTTGATTTACAGCTAATCAAACTCTATTTGTCTTGTTTTGTCTGTTTTTAGGGGCACACAATTCAACCTAAGGTATCTGAAGTGATGCAAAATTTTAAATAAAAAGCTGTCCTCATAATGGAGTAATTAAAAGACTATTATGTATTTGATTATTATGTATGTGATAAAAGTAATTATGCAGAGCAGACACAGTGCATTTTGTGTGATATTTAACTGTAACTTTTGCATGTATATTTTGAACATTATCTGTAACGTTTAACACTGACCAGTTTAGTCTTTGTTGAACTGGGTTGGAATGGGCTGATTATATTTAACACTATCTAACATCTATTTAACCAAGAGATTCATTTCCTCCAAAGTGCATTATATGAATACTTGTGTATGTGTGTATTTATTGCATTATAGACGGTGTCATTGCGAGCTGCAATATTGATGTTGTCTCTCTTGTGAACACCGATGTGTCTTGCAGTACAATATAGCCATAAATATATAATATATAAATATATAATCACTTTGCACTCACTTTTCCAGAATACAATTTATTTTCAAACTGAATTTTTGCATACAAAAGGCTGGAGCCTTTTGTATTGAAAAATTCAGTTTGAAAATAAATTGTATTCTGGATGTTGTTAATCTTTGCACTGAGGGTGTGAATAAGTTACACATTTGATGTATACTTCAAACTAAGATGAGTTGCATTGGTTTTGCTGATTTTTATGAAATATAAACTGAATTTGTTTTTGAGATTAGCTGTTCCTAGAACAGAGTTTAGTCTTTAAAGTGGCTTAAAACCCACTTTTCAGCACAGAATATTATATAGCTGTAATTTAATACCTGTATAGAGTTATTTGTATAGCAGCAGTGAGTCGAGTCATTTGTGTTCTGTAACAATAGACTTAAATTTAAGCAAAATGTACACCTCCTAAAAATTCTAATATGACCCATTTCCAAAGTTAGAAAGTGAAGAACCTGCTTAAGGGTAGCATTAGAGGTGAATGACTTCAAGCATGCCATAGCTTCACTAATGCACTACAGAAAAAAAAAAAAAAAAACACCAAGTAAGGAGTTATGTTTTCAGTCATCCGGTTTAATTAATTGATAATACTTTTGAGATAAGGCAATAAGATTATTCTTGCCTCAAAACTTGTCTCGACCAAAGCTAAATTTATTTGATATTTTTTCAACATTTAATTAAATAACCATTTTCTATCTTAATACTTTTTCAAATGTAATTTTATTAATGTGATGCAAAAGTTGAATTTACTCCAGTCTTCAGTGTCACATTGATCTTTCAGAAATCGCTCTAATATGCTAATTTCGCAATATTTGAAATGGAAATCTGTGCTGTTTGTTAATTGCTATTTATGTGTGTCTTTACTGTCACTTTAGTTATATATAATGCATTCTTGAGTGTCATTTTTAAAAATAAAAATCTTACTGTCCTCAAACTTTTGAAAATTGGTGTATTTTCTACAGCATTTATTTATTTATTTTTAAACGCTTATTCTTTGTTTACATGAATGTTAACAGATACAGCTTGCTTTTAAAATGTACTTGTTGAAATTAATGTGTAATAATGCTGTAGATGTATCGTTCATTGTTAGATCAGGTTTATCAGAGTTAGTAAACTTTTGAAGTGTTACCGATTTCTATAACGGGAAAAATCAGAACTACTCCAAAGATAAATGTTGTGGGAAGAAAGATGCCACTTTTTCAGCACTACAATTTTTTGCTTTGCTCTCCTTTGATTTCCTTCCTTTTGATTTCTCGCCGTGATCCTTTTTCATGCTCAGATTTCCCGAAACCTGTGAAAGCATCTTGCTGTGTCACTGTCGGTCGGACAGGTGATGCTGGAGTTTCCTGATGACCTGTTACACCTCACACTTGCACCACAACAATCTGGAATGGCAAAAAAAAAAAATCTCAGATTTCATCACGTACTGGAAGTCATGTGGTATTCATTCTGTACGTGCTGATCCTGTAGCTCTCGGTTCACTGCACTGATTGACGAGTCCTGTGAAACAGGTCCTTTTGTTGTGATTTGTTTGGTTTGAAGTTTGAAAACCTGCCATTCACTTGCAATGTACTGCATCCAAAATGCAACCAACAGTTAAGCTTGCATTCTGCATAGTGGCTGGTTTTGTTGGATGCTGATCATTCTTGCTTTTGTTGCTTGCTCGCTGCTCTCAATTGCCCTTTCATTTACACAAAACCAAAAACAAAACTTAAAATGACCTAAATATTAAAAACATATTTTCCTGCTTTGCAAAACTAGTATTTTTTTTTATAGTCCATACCCTTAAACCAAAACATAAAATGCCCCAAATTTAGTTGCCACAATAGACCTCTAATGTTAAAATGTTGGTAAAGAATAAATAAATAAAAACGGTTTAATTGACAAACGTGTTGCATTCCACTGGTTGCTCAGTATTTCAGCAGCATTGTGCACATGAACCGTCCTGCTGGTCAAGCCACATCTCAGGTTCAAAATTATTCCCTATGTATCAGAATGCAGTATTCTCCAACCTAGAGGGAAAATAGTTGAATAAGTGGATTTTGTGGAAGTTTGTGTTTCACCCGTAAAAAGGTTTTTTTTTTAATATTTTTTTTATTTATTTTTTATTAACACACATTATGTTGTTCCATAATTAATTTGAATTGCTTTCTTACTAAAAAAAAAAAATAAATAAATCCATGTAACTTGATTGAACAGTATGTTATATATGAGTGCATAATAATCAGTTTTTAAATTTTAGCATTTCCAAACCACATATATCGGAATAACTACAATGATTAATTTTCCTCTATGTTCTTTATTTCTTTTATTATTTTGGAGCTTGGCAGCCACCAGTCACAATTTATTTTCTTTGTAAAATGATATATATATATATATATATTTTTTTTTTTTTAACAATCAGACATTATAGCTATGATATCCTCCTACACCAAATACAATAATGCTATATTGAAAGAGAAAGTTCATTCGGGACTAAACCAGATATTTTTTTTCTTTTCTCTTTGTGTGTGGGTGGGTGTCTGTCTTGTTTTTTTCTTTATCTGGTTTTAAAATATGAATAAAAGAATCTTGATCAGCCAGTCACAATCATTTATGACTGCCAAGTAACTGTCATTATGCTGAAAGTTGCTTTGCAGCATTTTTGACCAGGAGTTAGTTTGTAATAAGAGATCGACCTGCAGGGGCGATTCTAAGATTTTGATTTTAGGGGGGCTCAGCCCCCAATAAGGGTATGATTAAAAAATATTATTTTACTATTAGGGTAGGGTTGTATACTACTAACCTTATTGCAATCCACTATTCCATTGTATTCCCTGTATTTCATATATGGGAGTAGGAGTACTGACTGAGCCATATATAACACTGTAAAAAAAAAACTAATACAGTTTTTTAGATGTGACCAGTCACTGGAAAATTTTGAATTGGGAATGTAGATATTTTTTTTCTTTTTTTTTTTTTTACAATAAAGACTTCCTGATTCAGTATTAGGACATTCATGTTTATCCTTTGATGATACCACTGCTTTTTCTTATGAAATGTACGTGGAAATTGGCAGAAAATTAAAACAACATAAGGGTTCAATGACTGCAATGAATCTTGGGAATACAGTGGTATTGTGTGTGTGTGTGTGAGGCTGTCTGTTCTATTCTCACCTGACTGTTGTTCATTTGCAGACCTACTCCCGCACGACAAAAAAAAATTTGTATATCCATCTACAATGAAATATAAATTATTATATTATTATTATTATTATTATAAATTTTTAGCTTTTTAGCCTTTATAATCAACAATACGGTTGGTTATACATCAAGTCAGCCCCTGAACATTTATTTCATTTCAAATCATTTAACTAACCAGCTAATATTAAGAATATAGACAAAACATGTATTAATGTAATTGTCTATTGGCAATATGTTTAATCTGTTCTATATTTATTTATATTTATTAAAAATAACATCATTATCAATTTGCCACTTCTATAAATCAATTACTTAAAAAAAAAAAAAAAAAAAAAAAAATCACAGATCCCTTTACTCTTACTCTAATATATGTATCATGATACACTAATGATGAATTATTACTTAATACAAAATTATGTTAAATAATAGAAAACAAAATAACTCCACATGATGTGTCTCTCTCTGTGCCATTTAGTACTTTCAGACAATGATGTGTGTCGTTAATAATTTATTTTGCATGGCTGCATAATGTAATGCCGAAATACACAATAATATGTTTTCAATTTCAAAAAGTAAATTAAAATAAATCATGATCGTTTTCTAAAGTATGTTTTCATGGGTGTTAATCGCTTCATTTTTGTCGGAAGAAAAAACATCTGTCACACTGTGATAAAGGCTGAAAGTGAAAGCAGCGAAGACGTACTGGTATTGGATGCGAGAACACACACACCACACGCGCACACACACGGGCACACGCACACACACTCACACACACCTTGTACTCTCTGATGTTCGCTCTGCTCGGCGCCCCTGTAGATTGAAAAACGCGCTGAATCCATGCAGACTCAGATAAGGGGAGGAGCCGGAACTTGATGCAGCTTGCCACCGTCTCAAATGAGTTTTTAAAGGGGACTGAAGCGATCACTAATTAATTAATCAAATAATTTTTTAGGGGGGCTGGGCATAAGTTTAGGGGGGCTGAAGCCCCCCTAAAAAGGGCCTAGCGACGCCCCTGTCGACCTGTATCCACAGATCTTTAGGTTGTGTGTGTGTTCATATATATATGTGTGTGTGTGTGTGTGTGTGTGTGTGTGTGTCTATCACCAAAAAGAAAAGGTACACTTTAAATACCCAGATCATGCACTTAATGAACCAAAAGAATAATTAAAATGCATGATAAAATAACTTTATAAGAGTCATAAACAAGATGGTTGAGTACATAGTGTATATACTGTAATATTGTATGGTATTTGGGACACGTGTCTAAGGCAAAGCTATATAAGCATACAAGGAAGTGAAAGAATTAAATGGCAGGTCTATGACCCATAACATGCCATGCATTGAACGAATAGACAAACTGGTTTAAGACTGAGTTCGAGAAAGCACATTTGTTCCAGTCATGGTCCGCCCACATTTATCAATAATATATAAGACTGAGATGTTCTGTTCAGCAACACTGTGTTCTGATTGAACTGTTGGGAAGAGAATCACCCATGATTTGCTCTGCAGCAGCATTTCATCTCAGGTGAAATTACTTTTGCATTCTTGCCATCTGACTCTATACTTCAAATCAAATGCTTTTTTCATGCATATTAGCTTTGTGATTTTTATTTATTTATTATTTTACCTTATTTTGTCTACATTTTAATAATTTGCTCTGGAGGTAATCTCAAGAGTTGTGGAATACTAGTTGCAATTTTTAAGATGGAAGCATCTTTTTCACTGCAAATTAACGTCTTAAATATTTTACTAAATAACCTTAACAAATCCATGTTGCTTCTCACTATTTTGGAGTGCAAATATAAGAAGGCAAAGCAACTATTGGCAATTGTAATCGAGGTTGTTTAATGGAAATACAATGCATTTATGAGAGGGCTAGATTTTCTCATTTTCAATGAACTAATTTTACTTTTCTGAGTTACTTTATCAATTGTGTTTAACTAATTGGTCATGGTGACTTTTTTTTTTGGATGTACCAAGTCAGTTGCAATCAAGTCACCACAAAAAAAGTTAAAAAATATCCAAAACGTGTACGTTTCACAAATTTGACTTGTCCTCATTTCGAGTATGTATTACTTCATATTTCAAATTCTCCTAAAAACGCCACTTGATATTTTGTCCTAAAATGCAAAGATATTTACACATTCTATGTATCTCGAGTCTGCAAATACTATTGAGTGTGCATGTGTTGTTTGTTTGCTTGAACAGCGGGTAAAATAAGTAATGAACAGTGTCACCATTTTTCTCAGTAAATATATTTCTAAAGTTGCTGTTGACGTGAAATTTTCACCAGATATCGGTAAAAACCCAAGTAATCCATACTTGCAAAGAAAAAATAAAATAAATAAGTTCTGAAATTAAGTTATGTGTAATAAAATGAAATGACACAGGGGAAATAGTATAGGATGTGAAGAAAGGGAGGTGCAAAGAGGCTTTGAATGACAAGACACCAGCTGAAATCTATCAGTCAAGAAGGGTCAATATCAGGGTGCCTTTTGGTGTCCTGTACGTAAATAACTCATTTCCGATGATAACTTAACAAAAAAATGACTGTAAGGGTGTGTTATATTAGGCTTAGTAAAAAGCATTTATTTAGATATATTTTTTATTGATTATTCTGTGTGTGTGTGTGTAAGAGGATGCATATAATATTTTCAAATCATAAAATAAAATAAAAATATATCCTATTAATATGTGGTTAAATAAAAGATGAATCTATTTGAGTGTATTAATTATTTGGTTATAAAAAAAAAATATTTTTATTTAAGAAAAATGAAGAGTTTGTCTCGTGAGTAACATAAGGACAGCAGATTTTTTGTGTGTCTTCAGTGGCGGGAATTTCAATGGTTAAGTTGGTGACTTTTCAGATGACACATTTTCTTCATGTGAGTTTGCTTACTTGCATACACATTATGTGATTGAGGATATAATTATATTATTTATTATTATTATTATATATATAAAAAATTGAAGTTAAATAAATGTTTCATTGTCATACTTTGTCTGTTCTGCAATGTGTTCATCCCGTCATGTGCATATTTAAAATTATCATATCCATATTATCATATCCATATAATCAAGTGTGTTCAATAGCTAGGTGTGGGGACAATAACATACCAAAAAATGCATTAAAAAAATTATCTTATTTTACCAAAATAAGAGGGATCACACAAAATGTATTTAAATATCAGTTTTATCCAAATAAGAAAAAAATAAATAATACATACGTGTGCAAATTGAGTTTATTTAAAAACACGTGGTTTACATAAAATATTTTATGTATTTATAATTTGAAAGAAAACAAATAACCCTGTTTAGTAAAAGGCACAACATACCTTTAGGAAAAAAATAATTTGGATCTTAATTTTGAAGTGAAAATGTATTTAACAGTAATATATAGGCCTATGCCCATGACAGGGTGGACATCTTATGCATTATGCTTCGAATATTGGCTCCTAATTATCCATGTTTCTATAGTACTCACTCAAGTGTCTAATATTTATGACATGACATAAAGCGAATGGGAAATTAAAATTACACATTTTTTTTGTAGTAATGTGAGGGTTGAAAGGCACTCTGGTGATATTGACCCAGAAAGCAATGCTGCCCCCTGTCAGTGGAAATTAACATTAGCTGGGTTAGTCCCAAGACCAACCAGGATGAAGATGAAATAAGAGTGGACATTTCAGCAGGACAATAATCACAAACACAGCCAAGGAAGCCTCAATTTGTTTCAGAGAATGAAACTTGAATCTAATAGAAGATCTATGGAAAGAACTACACATCAGAGTTAATAGAAGAGGCCCGCAGAACCTTCATGATTTAAAGACCATTCACGTGGAAGAAGGAGCCAAAAATCACACCTGAGCAATGAATGCCACTAGTTTCTCCATACAGGTGGTTTCTTAAAGCTAGCAATACTTCAATACTTCTGGTGTCCCTGTGTCATTCCAACACCAACTTAATTTCTGAACTTACTTGTTTAGTTTTCTGTGTTTGTATTGATTATTTGGGTTGTTACCGACATCTGGTGAAAATCAGCACCATATATTTACTGAGAAAAATGGTGACGTGTTCAATACTTATTTTACCCGCTGTGTGTTATATAGTTATTTACATAAATAAATACATAAATCTGTGCATGTTTATTAACATATGCACATTTTTCTTTACAGATCACTTTGACACTTTGGCATCCCCAGAAGCAGTCTGCCACAATGAGGTTTCTAATCTCACTGTGTGCGTCACAACTCCTGTTGATTAACGGTAATGGTTTCATTCAAATAGGGTCCTTCATTGTGCTTTATAATGATTCTTGACAATTTCTCCTTTCAATTTCTCACTTTTAATAATAATGTAAAATGTGTTCCAAACATTTTGCCATAATTTACTTAATTAATAAATTAAATAATTTATATATATTAATAATAATATAAAAATTGTCTGTCAAACTTAGGATATACTGTATTATAAAAGTGCCTATTAAATGTGGAATGTAAAACTTTAATGTAATGCACATCTCAAAGAAATGATAAAAGATCATTAGTTCCCAGAATATCTTCTTCATTTAGAAAAGGTTAAGCTGTCACTCATCATGTAGAGTCATTCGCTTCTTGCAAGAATGCTTTAACCTGCTCAGATCATATTATTTTATTATTATAACAAGACTTAATTTCAATTCGCTTGTCAATATTATTATTTTTTTTTTTTTTTCATCAGTGGTTTTACTCCACATTTACTGAATTAGTAATAAAATTGTTGAACATTTGGTCATAACTCATTTTATTCTGTTCATTGTGCAAAACTGAAGTTTATTATTCATGTAGTCTGAACACAAAATATTTTTATTGAATTATTAAATTGAAACTGCTTGAGCAATGGATATTCTTTAGATGTTCTATGTGCAGTGTGTGAGTTGCGAGAGTGTGTGCTTGTGTGTGTGTGTGTGTGTGTGTGTGTGGAAAGTAAAACTTTTGTATGACATGTATGAAATTATATATGTACACGACCATTCAAAAGATTTTTTAATGTTTTTGAAAGAAGTCTCTTATGCATATCAAAGCTGCATTTATTTGATCAAAAATACAAATGCACAATGTATTGCAACAATAGCATCATTTATTGTTTGTATCATTATGAATGTCTTTTTTAATTGAATGCATCATTGCTGATTAAAAGTATAAATTTCTTAAAAACCCACTTGACATACTTTTGAACTATAGTAATGCACTGTATTAGAGGAACACTCAAAACAAATGAAGCTAACTCAGTATAGAATGAACACTGCTCTCACACATTGTTATTTCACTAACAACCTTTTTCCTCATGACAGTTGCATTTGGCAATGATCCTTGTTACAACTATGAATCTCTGGATCGTCCCTGGAGAGCCACAGAGGAAACTGGACTTTACGTTTGTGATGAATATTTCTCCTGGAACGGCTGGTACAGACTTTTCTATAATGGAATGGACATCCGGATGCCAGAGCACTGTGTGAACGCAGGCAGCTGTAACACAGATTACAGTCTGTGGCTCAATGGTTCTCACCCTCAGATAGAGGATGGAGAGGTGATCATGGAGGTCTGTGCAAGCACATTGTATGACTGCTGCTCTTTGGAATCAACACCCATCAGAGTCAAAGCTTGCCCGGGCGATTACTATGTCTATGAACTTGTCAATCAACAGTATGAGTGTTCAGGATACTGCACAGGTACTGGTTTTCTAGCTTTTCATTTTTTTTTTCTTTAATAAAAATTAGTTTGCAAATTTAATTAAAATGATTTTTTTTTTTTTTTTTTTTTTTAGACATCAGCACAATATCCCTGACAACTTCCACTTCAAGTCCATCTACGATTAGTGGATCCAGCCTTTCCATGTGTAGGTTGCTATATGAATAATTAATAGCAGACATTGAAATTTGAAACTCTTTTTTTCTTTCTTTTTTTTTCTTTTAACTGTCAATAATTTACTCTCACACATTTCATTCTTTAATCTGTGGAACACCAATTCATTTTTGTACCTTTTACATTTTATGGACAAAAACAGGTGAGGTGTATCTCAAAATATGTTAATGTTCTACAGATTTAGAAATTTTTCTGATCTAAGATAAAATGGTTCAGACTTCTAACAGGTTAAAACCAAACCAACTTTGGAAGCCAATCAAAATCCATTTGAAATGTGTGTGGCAGTTATGTTTACAGCTGTATTTTTGTTCATATCAGGGCCGGCCCTGACCAATTTGCTACCCTAGGCAAGATTTTACCTGGCGCCCCATGCATCACAGCCCATTTCACCCTGTCATTGTGTTCATGATTTAGCATAAATATATATATGTATATATATATATATATATATATATATATATATATATATATATATATATATATATATATATACATACACACACACACACAAACACACACACACACACACACATACACACATACACACACACACACAAACATTACAGCAGAACTGTTTCCAACACTCATAATAAATCATCATATTAGAATGATTTCTAAAGGATCATGTGATAGACTGGATGTCACATGTGACACTGAAGAATGGAGTAATGATGCTGAAAATTCAGCTTTGCATCACAGAAATAAATGATCATTTAAAGTATAATAAACTGAAAACAAATTATTTTAAATTGTAATAATATATCACAATATTACATTTTTCTGTATTTTTAGGCTTGATGAGCAGAAGAAACTTCTTTCAAAAACATTAAAAATAGTAATGTTTCCAAACTTTTGGTCTGTAATGTATCCCCCCAAAACTGCACAACTGTAGAGTAAAACATTAATAAAAAAGTGATAATAAAAAATGCGTCTTAAAACTGACATGATTGTACAAAATCACAGTCTGGGGACTCAGAACTCAGAACAACTGCTAACATTAAGTTTAAGGTAAAAATAACTGCCATGAAATTATAGTATCTTACTCCTATGCAATAAATTGTTCTTTCACTACATCTCTTTACCTCTGTCTTTATCCTCTTCTCTTCTTTTTGGCACTGTATCTATCGCAGACTATGCTCATTTATAATGTGTCATGTAAATTCGGCCTTCCGTCACAATCAGGAAACTTTCACCGTGTCTAGAACTGGCGCGAGCTGCCAGGCCCGTTTCTACGAGCTGTGTAAAGCAGTGCTGTCTACATTGGAAGCGGCGTCGGGCGCTACACAACAAATACTGTCTATGCAAATTACCAACAACTGATCGTGCGCGCGCTCTGTTTCTGACGCACTTCAAGCACTCGATGGGCGGGGGAAGATTGAAGAGCCGGAGTATTTTGAATTAATGGTTTTTAAATAGTAGCCTATTATAAAAAAAAATAAAAAAAAAATATGTAAAAAAATAAAAATAAAAAATTCACCCGTTCACTCATTCTGGCGCCCCTATGGATGAGTGGCGCCCTTAGCATTTGCATATATCGCCTGCCGCGGGCCGGCCCTGGTTCATATTTACATAAAATATGTAATTTTATAAAAGTGTAGTATAGTCTCTAATACAGAAATCATTATAATAATAGAGCCTGGGGTGAACTAGCCTTTTTAGAGTCAAGAGAGTTTGTCAAATGTTCATACATACAATTGAGGTCAAAAGTTTACATCCCCCTTTCAGAACCTGCAAAATGTTATTTTACCAAAATAGGCGGGATCAATCAAAATGCAGGTAATTGTTCATTTAGTACTGATCAGAATAAGAGATTTCACACTGAATATTTTAGTGCACAAGAGAAAATATTAGCTGCATTTATACAAATGACCCCGTTCAAAAGTTTACAGCCCCTTGATTTTTAATACTGTGTTGTTACCTGAATGATCCACAGGGTTTTTATTATTATTATTATTATTTATAGTTGTTCACTTATTCCTTGCTTGTCCTGAACATTTAAACTGTCCGCTGCTCTGCAGACAAATCATTCAGGTCCCGCATATTCTTTAGTTTTCCAGCATTTGTGTATTTCAACCCATTCCAACAATAAATATGATTTTAAGATCCACATTTTCATACTGAGGACAACCAAGGGATCATATGCAGCTATTGCAGAAGGTTCAGACATTCACTGATGCTCCAGAAGGAAACCCATGCATTAAAAGTTTCTGAATTTGAAGATCATAATAAGATATATTTAACTTATTTTGTCTTCTGGGAAACATGTAGCCTATCTATCTTCTGTAGAAGGGCAGTACTTAAAAAAAAAAAAAAAGAAGAAGATATTTAGGCAAAAAAAGAAAAATTCCACCCTGTTCAAAAGAACCTTGAGTGAGCCCAAAATGTCAGGATTTGAAAAGACATATAACTTCTTTCTTTTGATCTCATCAGCTGCCATCGACATAGATTATGACCCATGCTTCAACTACAACATTCTTGATGATTACTGGAGAAGCACACTCAATTACTGGTATCAATCTGGATATATGTCTGGACATGATGACACGCGTGTTGAATGGCATGGCTGGTATCGACTCTTCATTAATGGTTCGAGTGCACAGATGCCTGAGTGGTGTTTCAGTCATATGTCATGTGGAGGTTTTAGTTCTCTGTGGCTTGGTGACCCTCATCCTCAGCCAGAAGATGGAGTTGTTACTCGTGAAGTCTACAGCTCTGTTAATGACCAGTGCAGTTACTACAGATCTGACCCAATCCAAGTCAAAGCCTGTCAAGGAAATTATTATGTCTACAAACTTAAAAGTCCAAAGCCATCGATCCCATTGCCTGTATATTGTGCAGGTAGCTATTCTCCTTTATCATTTACAAAATCATAGTCACCTTTCATATGTATATATATATTTACAGAACTATTATTGATACTGTAAATGGTATAAATCATGTAGTCTTGAACATGCTTCGTCCACAATACCTATAACACACTCTTTATATTTTGACTGCAGTTCCATTCAACACTCCAAATACTGATCCCTGCTACGACTACACCAATGTCAACGATCCTTGGCGAGCCACTGACTATAATTATATCACTAATATATGTGATTATAATGTCAACTGGAACGGCTGGTACAGGCTCTTCTACAATGGTCAGAGTGTCCAGATGCCAGATTCATGTGTTGGTTCTGGCATGTGTGGCACAGACAAACCACTTTGGCTTGATGGCCCTCACCCACAGCTGGAAGATGGAGTTATTACTCGACAAGTGTGCATTTCCACATTGAATGACTGCTGTGATTACAAATCGCATCCAATACGAGTCAAAGCTTGTCCTGGAGACTATTACGTGTATGAGTTTGTCAGGCCACAATTGTGTTCATCTTACTGTGCAGGTAAACACATTTTCATCATGTACATGCTTTGGTCTGGAGTTTTTATTCTCCTTAGTTATGACTGAAAATGATGGACTTTGATGTAAAACAAAAAAATGTTCCCGGTACCAGATGTCTCAAGCCTCAGCAGCTCAACATCTACAACACCACCTACAACAACAGTTGCAGTTATACTCCCAGAATCCATTACTCTGCCTGTCACAGACACAGGTATTGAACTCATAACTAAAGAATGTTGTGTGATTAGGTTTTATTTTCAGGAAAGCTCATTGGCTGCTTTTTTTCCCTCCTTCTCAATAAATAGCAGCTTTACAATTTGCCATGAATAATCATCGACTTCAGATATAACTTGTAGGGGAGTCTAGAAAAAATAATAATAATAACCTCAATTTCTAGGGTGATTTTACACCACAAGAGTATTTCTTTTTCTTTTTTTCTATGAATATTAATACTTATTTTCAAATATTTTTTTCACAGCCCTCCACTTTGACCCCTGCAATAGCTACACTGCGCTGGATGAGCCATGGAGAGCCACAGACAATCGATATACCTTCAATTTAATGTGTGACGCTTATGTCAGCTGGGTGGGCTGGTATCGTCTCTTCATTTATGGCCAGAGCGTTCAGATGCCAGACACATGTGTTGATCGGCTAAGCTGTGGCACTCACGCCCCACTTTGGCTAAACGGTCCACACCCACGAATCGATGATGGAGTGGTGACCCGAGATGTCTGCGGTCACTGGTGGAATAACTGCTGTGGTTTCCGGTCAAATCCCATTAGAGTAAAAGCCTGCCCAGGCAATTACTACGTCTATGAGTTTGTTAGACCAAATTTCTGTTATGGGACCTACTGTGCAGGTAAGCATATCTGCATTCACCCATGTTATGCATTACATTTATAAGTTTGCTTTTTTGCGTACTGTTGAAGTAAATACATGTTGCTTTTTTTTACTATGTAACTAATATATTGTTTTGGCTCTTTATAAATTAACAGTAACTTTATTTTTATTTTTTTACAGATGTTAGGAACAATAGCATCAGCATTCCTACTTTCACTCCAGAGACAACTTTGGCTGGTAATGTAGTATGCTATTCCCTCTACTGTCTGTTGACGTTTTGACAGGAAATTACATTTAGTACAGTGTGTCAACACACCATTTGTGCTAAGACAAATTTGCAAATGCAGTATTAGTTTCTTTGCTAAATTTCATGTTGAGCTACACAATATTTATGCCTGCATATTTCATTTTACTGAATTAACATGCACTGTACTGAAATTTATTGTAGGTTTACAAACTTATCTTTACACTTAAACATCTTGTGTGTTTGTTGTTATTTGTTACAGAGGCTTTCCGCACTGACCCCTGCTACAACTACAGAGTCCTGGATGATCCTTGGAGAGCAACAGACAGTCACTATTCATACAATTGTGATGCTAGTGTTAATTGGGATGGATGGTATCGTCTCTTCATTGCAGGCCAGGATGCTCGGATGCCAGAAACATGTGTTAATCAGTTTAGCTGTGGCACTATTGCCCCACTGTGGTTAAATGGTCAACATCCACGAGTCGAGGACGGTGTGGTCACCCGTCATGTCTGTGGCCACTGGAACGATGACTGCTGCAATTATGAGTTTAATCCTATGAAGGTGAAAGCCTGCCCAGGCAATTATTATGTGTATGAGTTCATAAACCCAGTGTTCTGCTATGTGGCATACTGCGCAGGTAAATATATTTACATTCAAACTTGTATAAGTGTGTTTTTGTATTTAACTAATATTCATCCAAAACTTTACAGAACTGACGAATATCACTTCTATAGATGTCACGCCACACACCACCCCGACTGGTAATTTAATGTTCTCTGTCCTCTGACATAATGTTTTTGAACTAACAATAGCAAAGGATAATTAAAGAGCTAAACAATTAGCCAAAAAAAATAACCTTATATATGTTAACGATGTTTTACTTTCAAAAAGATTTGCTGTTGTTACAGAAAATATATTATTTAATATATAACTCATAATGCCATATTTTTACACACACACGCACACACACAGATATATATATATATATATATATATATATATATATATATATATATATATATAATGTAAATATTTACATTTACATTTATTCATTAAGCAGACACTTTTATCCAAAGCGACTTATAAATGAGGACAGTGGAAGTAATCAAAAACAACAAAAAGAGCAATGAAATATAAGTGCTATAACAAATCTCAGTCAGTTTAACACAGTACACGTAGCATGGGCTTTTAAATAATATAATAAAAAAAAACAGAATAAAAAAGAATAGAGCAAGCCAGTGTTAGAGGTCTTTACACACACACACACACACACACACACACACACGCACACACACACACACACACACACACACACACACACACACACACACACACACACACACACACATATATATATATATATATATATATATATATATATATATATATAATGCACACAAACACACACACAAACATACATACATGAATATAGCCAAAACCCATCCCTTCATTATTTCATATTTTGTCTCTCAAAAGTCACAACTCCCAGCTCTGACCCATGCTCTGATTATAATATTCTCAATGACGATTGGAGAGACCTGCGTCAGAACAGCCAGTCATATGACCACGATGACACTGCTGTTGAATGGAGTGGTTGGTATCGGCTGTATTTGAATGGAGAAAGTGCTCAGCTGTCTGAGTGGTGTGTGACACTCGCACGATGCGGTGGTGAAGTTGCACTTTATCTCAATGGCTCTCATCCACAACTTGAGGATGGGGTGGTGACCCGTGAAGTCTTGGGATCTTCAAGCTTGTTGTGGAGCTCCAACCAATGTGGTTATTTTAGATCTACCCCCATTCAAGTCAAAGCTTGTCCAGGAGATTATTATGTCTATAAACTTGACAAACCTGATGTGTCAATCCCTAGGCCAACATACTGTGCAGGTACTTGTATACTGCTTTCTATAGATTACTGTTCATGATTATTCTCTGTGTGTATATTTTGGTATGTGTCAACTTTTTAATTTCCATTTCATGAATTCTGTATATTCTAAGAGACACAGCAATGAGACCCGAAGTCTTATTTTAATGAGCTGACAATTTTAACATTCAATCAGTGATTTCACAAACAGCCTTTTTCTCCATATCAGTTGCATTCAACAGCATCAGTAATGATCCTTGTTACAACTATGAATCTCTGGATCGTCCCTGGAGAGCTACAAATGAAATTGGATTTTACATTTGTGATGAATCGTTCTCCTGGAACGGCTGGTACAGACTTTTGTACAATGGGGCGAACATCCGAATGCCAGAGAGTTGTGTTAATGCAGGCAGCTGTAACACCGATTACAGTCTTTCGCTCACTGGTCCTCATCCTCAGGTAGAGGATGGAGTGGTGATCATGGAGGTCTGTACAAGAACGTGGCATTCCAGCTATAATTTGATGAAAACACCCATCAGAGTTAAAGCTTGCCCAGGCGACTACTATGTTTATGAACTTGTGAATCAACTAGCATATGGGTGTTCAGGGTATTGTACAGGTAATATGTTTTCATATTATTTAATATCTTATTTTAACACTTTTTTTTTACAAATGATTTCAGTAATATGTTTAATTTCCTCTTTTTAGATGTCAACACAATATCTCTGGTTTCCACTGCAAGTCCAGCTACCAGTCCTGGATTCAGCATGACTTTGAGTACGTTTATATAGTTAAAACTCAAAATTGTCATTAGTACAATGAGACTAGTTTACAAGAAGTCATGAAAAGCATGTTCTTCAAAGTGATACTGTATGTGGGATAAATGACATTTTCAGGGGATAGTTGAACATTTTGGAGTGGATTAGTATCGTTTTCTAGATTATGTTTTTTTTTTTTTTTTTTAATTTCGTTATTTTTGTGTATAGGCCAAAATCTGCCCACTTAAAAGTAGGGGTGTTTGACTAATAAATAGAACAATGAAACCGCTTGCTCTTTCCTAATTTTGTTGAGATTTTATTATGTATGTTTTCTCTCTCTGTGTCTCTCTCTGAAATCAATATAGATTATGACCCATGTTATAACTACAACATTCTTGACAATTACTGGAGAAGCACACTCTGGTATATGTCTGGACATGATGACACGCGTGTTGAATGGCATGGCTGGTATCGACTCTTCATTAATGGTTCGAGTGCACAGATGCCTGAGTGGTGTTTCAGTCAAATGTCATGTGGAGGTTTTAGTTCTCTGTGGCTTGGTGGTCCTCATCCTCAGCCAGAAGATGGAGTTGTTACTCGTGAAATATATGGCTCTGTTAATGACCAGTGCAGTTACTACAGATCTGACCCAATCCAAGTCAAAGCTTGTCCTGAAAATTATTATGTCTACAGACTTTTAAGGCCAAAACCATCGATCCCAGTGCCTGTATATTGTGCAGGTACAGTCATACTATTAATTGCATTGTCACCTTTCATTACATTTTTGTTTAATAATTGTTTTTTTCAACTGATGTTGATTTGAAATGGATTTAAACATCTTAAATGCATTTACTCTTTATATTTTCACTATAGTTTTATTTAACACTCCAAATACTGATCCCTGCTATGACTACACCAGTCTGGATGATCCTTGGAGAGCCACTGACAATTATTACAACAATTACATGTGTGATTATAATGTCAACTGGAACGGTTGGTACAGGCTCTTCTACAATGGTCAGAGTGTCCAGATGCCAGATTCATGTGTTGGTTATGGCATGTGTGGCACTCCTTACCCTCTGTGGCTCAACGGCCCTCACCCACAGCTGGAAGATGGAGTGGTCACACGGCAAGTGTGCGGTTCAACATGGAATGACTGCTGTGGTTACAAATCTCATCCAATACAAGTCAAAGCTTGTCCAGGAAACTATTATGTGTATGATTTTGTCAGGCCAACATTTTGTGCATCTTACTGTGCAGGTAGTTTTTTTTTTTTAGTTATTTTTTTACATGCTTTGATCATTCATATTTTAGGTTATAAAATTATTGACATTTGATTAAAATTATTATTTTTTACATTACAGATGTAACCAAGCTTGCATCTACAACAACATCTGAAACAACGGTGACAGTTCCACCCACAGAATCCAGTACTTTGTCTGTTACAACCCCAGGTAATTTTTTTATTGTATTTTTATTATTATTACTGTTTCACTCATGTTCTAGAAATGTTTTAAAAATTATATATATATATATATATATCTTTTTTAATGACATTTATTTTTGCTATTTTATATTGAATTAATATGTAGTCCAAATAAATGCTCTTGGGTAATAAGATTAGTTCTCTGTGTAAACTAAGCTCAAGTCATTTAAAGGAAAATGCTCTCATTTACTATTATTTTGGCGGCAGTATGTATAAATTCAATCTGTAACAGATAGCTCAACAAGAAAATGTTCAAGTTAAGTAGACAAAATGTTTTAATGAACCTCCATTTGTAGGTAAATGTTAGGTAAATGTAGGTAAAATAAATGTTGTTACATGGTTTGTTTAACAAATGATACATTTATATTGCTAATGTTTCCACAGAAGAAGCTATACCTTTTGACCCCTGTTATAACTACACTGTGCTTGATGATTCTTGGCGATCCACTAGCAATCATTATTCTTCCTACATATTTTGTGATGCTGGTGTCACCTGGGTTGGGTGGTATCGTCTCTTCATTGGCGGCCAGAGCGGTCAGATGCCAGAAACATGTGTTGATAAGTTTAGCTGTGGCACTCACGCCCCACTATGGCTAAATGGTCAACATCCACAAGTCGAGGATGGAGTGGTCACCCGAAATATCTGTGGTCACTGGGGCAATGACTGCTGCTATTTCCAATCCAATCCCATTAATGTCAAAGCCTGCCCAGGAAATTACTATGTCTATGAGTTTGTTCAACCAAATTTCTGCTTTGGGACCTACTGTGCAGGTAAGCTCTTAAATTGAATGTTTTTTTTTGTTTTGTTTTTTTGTTTATTATAATTAACCATGCCACAGACCATTGCAAAATGTAATTTGCATGTCTTGTATTGATATTTTTTTTATTGATTTTTTTAATGTATAAGCAGATCTTATAATATATAGATAATATATAGATATATAGATATAATGCTATAGGGGTTTGATTCGATTTGTGTCTAGGGAAAATTTCTGGATAAAATAATTTAAAATGTACATACCACCATCCCCACATTTAATGACCATACTGGAACATTATGGAATCTTTATTATGAAAAATAAATAAATTTCTCCCTTTTTCTCTCTCTCTCTTTACCCATTTCTCATAAAAGCCCCAACTCCCAGCTCTGAACCATGCTCTGGTTACAGTGTTCTTGATGACGACTGGAGAGACTTGCGCAAGAACTACCAATATCATTACAATGATGACAGATTTGTTGAATGGAATGGTTGGTATCGGCTGTATTTGAATGGAGAAAGTGCTCAGCTGTCTGAGTGGTGTGCGAGTTTCACAGCATGTGGTGGTGAAGTTGGACTTTATCTCAATGGCTCTCATCCAAAACCTGAGGATGGGGTGGTGACCCGTGAAGTCTTGGGGTCATCATCTTGGGCGTGGTGGTGGTGGTGGTGGAACAGCCGCCTGTGTGGCAGTTATAAATCCACCTCCATTCAAGTCAAAGCCTGTCCAGGAGATTACTACGTCTATAAACTCGTCAAACCTGACATGTCAATCCCTGCTCCAGCGTACTGTGCAGGTGCAGTTTTAACTTGTGTGTTCTTTATGGATGACTTTATTAATCCCCTATATAAAATAATTGCACTTTGTTACAGCTCTACTTTGATATTCCAATACATTTGTATAATATGTACAGGTAGTAACAATGTTCAGTTTTAATATGGATCATGGATGCTTTAACCACTATGTTTTATAAATGAGCCTGTAATACAGCACTGTTACGACCCTTAACCCTCTCAAGGCAGGCGTTGCTGATTTGCAACAGTTAAAAACTAACTACCTTATTACTCTATTACTTAGTACTAAAACGTGTTACTTAAACTTAATTTGAGCCTGAGAGGGTTAAAAGGATCTAGGGAAAAGCTACTGGGTAAAAGAATAACTAGAATGAACCAAGGAAACCTTTAGAACAGCATTAATTTGTTTATTAGCCCTAAACCAGAGCTACAAAGCAGCGTGTTTTGGCAATTTACACTGCACATGGAAAAATAAAGAAAAACTAATAAAGAAAAATATACACTTTGAATAGGGGAAAAGGAACTAGAGTTGTGCCAAAAAAAAAAAAAAAAATATATATATATATATCAGAATCAGAAAGAGCTTTATTGCCAAGTATGCTTACGCATACAAGGAATTATATACTGTATATATATATATATATATATATATATATATATATATATATATAAAACCAACCTCACCAACCTAGCTAAAGAACGAGGAACCCACTAATCTAACTAACACGAAAAGAAAATCTAGAAAAAACACCCTAATTAATTAAGCTTCACTAAACAGGAAATCCAAATAAATACAGAGTGATTTCACTAACAACCTTTTTTTCTCTCCCTCCATATCAGTTACTTTCAACAACATCAGTAATGATCCTTGTTACAACTATGAAACTCTGGATCGTCCCTGGAGAGCTTCAAATGAAACTGGACTTTACATTTGTGATGAAAACTTCTCCTGGAACGGCTGGTATCGACTTTTTTACAATGGAATGGGCATTCGAATGCAAGAGAGCTGTGTTTCTGATGGCAGCTGTAACACATATAGCGGTCTGTGGCTCAGTGGTCCTCATCCTCAGATAGAAGATGGAGTGGTGACCATAGACGTGTCTGGAGGCAGCCATTATGGCTGCTTTGATTTCAAATCAACACCCATCCGAGTCAAAGCCTGCCCAGGCGATTACTATGTTTATGAACTTGTCAAGCCACATTCATTTTGGTGTTCAGGATACTGCACAGGTAGCCTACTATTATTATTTGTGTCTTTTTTTATTCAAAACTTTTATATTGCTTTATTAATCTCTTATAATTCCCTCTTTCAGATACCAGCACTATATCAACAACCTTTTCCTCTACAAGCCCAGCTACATTTATTGGGTCCAGCATGAGTAGGTTTTTACAATAAGAATAATATTTTGTCTTAGCCCAAGTTCCATTAGGATAATACACATGACTTTTTTTTTCTTTTCTTTTTAATACAGTTAAGGTGTAATTTTTTTAAAAATGATTAATTATAGCATTTGTTAACATAACATTACATAACTCTAAACCTAACCCTACCCCATGTAGTTACCTTGTCATATCAGAACTTTCTTAGATAAATACACTATAAGTACATTATAAGTACATGTAATTACACGTACTGTAAAATAAAGTGCAACCACTAAATCTCATTATTTACAACTACATGTCTACTAACTCTCAGAGTAGACTGTAAGGGTAGTTTTAGGATTAGTGGAATAAGTTGACAAAGACAGTGTAAGAAGATATTAAGCAGACTACTAATACTATACTAACTGCTAGCTGACATGTACTGTAGTTACAAATTTACTTACTGTTAGTAGAATGTCCAAAGTGGACTACCGAAATAAAGTGTTACCATTCATTCTAAATCGAAAGTCATGGTAACCCGCCGAACATTACCCACTAGTCACTAAATGAGGGATATATATAAAAAAAATGTATCTACCAATTAGCTAATAGATTGCTAACTGATTGCTATTAATTACGTATTCGTTTCAGAGTTTCTTGTTAGTTAATAGTAGTTACTAAAATTTTAATAGTGCATTAGTCATTTTACTGTTGGCATGAACATTCCCTTAATAATTCATTTATTTTTCAATATCTGTCTCATCAGCTGCTATTAACACAGATTTTGACCCATGCAATGACTACAACATTCTTGACAACTCATGGAGAAGCACACTCAATTTCTGGTATCAATATGCATATGATGACACTATAGTTGAATGGCATGGCTGGTATCGACTCTTCATTAATGGATTGAGTGCTCAGATGCCTGAGTGGTGTTTCAGTTATATATCATGTGGAGGTTTTAGTTCTCTGTGGCTTGATGGCCCTCATCCTCAGCCAGAAGATGGAGTTGTTACTCGGGAAGTCTACGGTTCTTATTACGACCAGTGCAGTTACTACAGATCTGACCCAATCCAAGTCAAAGCCTGTCCTGGAAATTATTATGTCTACAAAATTAAAAGGCCAAAGGTATTGATCCCAGCCCCTGTATATTGTGCAGGTACAGTAATTCTCCTAAATCATTACATGCTTATTATGAATAAAATTTTGAGCTTTGATATAAAGACTGCATACAAAGAATAATGTATTTACAACGAAAATGATTTGTGTTTGATTTTGAAGAAATCTTAGCATTTCTTTACTGTTCCTTAAACAGTTACTTTCACCACTCCGAGTGCTGACCCTTGCTTCAACTACAACAGTCTAGACGATCCCCGGAGAGCCACCATCAGCCCACAATATGATAAATATTATTACTATCAAACATGTGATTATAATGTCAACTGGAACGGCTGGTACAGGCTCTTCTACAATGGTCAGAGTGTCCAGATGCCAGATTCATGTGTTGGTTATGGCATGTGTGGCACTCCTTACCCTCTGTGGCTCAACGGCCCTCACCCACAGCTGGAAGATGGAGTGGTCACACGGCAAGTGTGTGGTTCAACATGGAATGACTGCTGTGGTTACAAATCTCATCCAATACAAGTCAAAGCTTGTCCAGGAAACTATTATGTGTATGAATTTGTCAGGCCAACATTCTGCTCAGCTTATTGTGCAGGTAAAGCATTACTGTAGTCATATTTTTGCTTTTGAAATGTAACTATTGTAGTAAAATATAATGTAAATTAATAATTGACTATCAATGATTCTTTCTTTGGAGGTAATGAGAGTTATTGGCTATTCCTGTGCTAAATTATCAGTGGCTAGCCACATTATCAGAAACTTATTATGCTGTTTATTTCCTTCAGAACATGCAAATCTATTAATAGTAGTTGTAGCAGAAGCAGGAGAAGTAGTAGAAGTAGTTAATAGTAGTACACATCCTCAGTAATTGTATGCTTTAAACTGAGTTGTGTAAAATGGTTGTCTTTGGTCCAATAGACATATTGCAGTTTGTATTTATTTTTTTCTTTACAGAGATTATCATCGCAAACACGACAAGCTCAAATATCTCCTCAGGTATTTTAACACAATTAATGCACAACCAATGTAACATCACATATTAAGAAATAATTGGTATGCTACAGTACATTGTGCATTAAATCTGATTTGATTTGTGTGTTATGTGAGGTTTATAATCCTAAAACAGTGTAACATTCAATACATAACATGCCTGATATGTTGTAGGACCATTTTATCAATTTGGAGCTGGAGACACAGAGAATGATCGTTCTGATGATGGGAGTTCACCATTGATCTACCTTTTGCAACCGTTTAAATTTTTTGGACAGATATACAACCAACTATATGTAAGTGAATCTGCTACAGTTTTATTTACATTACATCAGAAGGGCATTACAGCTACACATTTTATTATTATTATATTGTTTTTTACTGTACCTTTTAAATTGTTGAAATAGTTTTGCTGACTCATTATCATGCCAAACTTTAATGCTCACATTTAGTCTATTTCTTACTTTTATGAAACTTAACTTGGAAAACTTCAGGACAGTTTAAAATATTAGGCAAATTTTAACATTGTTCTTTTTTTTTCAGGTCAACAACAATGGATACTTGACATTTGATTGGTCATGGTACAGCTACTATCCATACCAAATCCCAGGTTATGGTGGAATAGACCTCATCGCTCCATTCTGGAACAGATATTGATAACCGGGGCAATGGTGTTATTTCATCATCGTCAGTACACGTCTGCAGCGTCCTTACAGATGCCACACAAGACATTAGCCAATACTTCCCTGACCTGAGCTTTTCTGCAACTTGGGTCTTTGTAGCAAATGGGACAGAGTTGCATATTATTATATTCAGGAACCGTAAGAAATCCAGTCTGGTTATGTACAGTATTCTTTTTTTTTTTTTTTTTTTTTAACAGCATATAAAAAATAAAAATCTAAATCTAAATTAATGTAACCCACCATATAGATGTTAGATAATCCACACTGTATGTTTACAGTTTTTGTGATTTTCAGCAAACTGTTGGCCAGCACATTGATTTTAAATTTGTCTTTTTTCAGGAAAACAACTTTCCAGGTGGTTTTGATTTCAGAATGGCCATTTTCTCTTTGTTTTGTTAATTATGGAACAATCGCTCCAACTCAAAGATATGTACAGGTGTGCACTGACATGACTAGTTGGAAACTATTCCAATTTACTAACTGAAATAGGAACTAAACATTTACTTTTGTTCACTTATTGTAGGCTGGTTATGACACCATCAGCTCTGCATACCACTTTTCAATTACTGAATCACTACAGCATAAACATCACAAACTTGACATACAGCAGCAATGTCAATGTGCAAGGCAGATGGGTCTTCAGAACAGACCAGGTCACGAGGTTGTCAGTTTAATGGTAAGGTTTAAACAAATTAAATGATTTGCTCTTTGCCGTGACCCTCGATAACCACTTTTCATTTCACTTTAGCTTATTGGTAAACCCTTACAAAAAAAAAAAAAAAAAAAAAAAAAAATTACTAATAGAACAAATAGTTACAAATAGTTTTAGGTGTTTGATCTCCTAACATACAACAATCTTGAGCTCTAAGCCATGTGCAATTGCTGCTTTGTAGGTGCTCCAGTGCAGCTGGAGACTCTTTCTGGAGCGATGCAAACTGCCAGCAGAGATGCACCTGCACCAGAAGCGGCCTCCAGTGTACCAATGAGCCCTGCAGTTACTCCCAAGCCTGTCGTCCAGCAGCCTTCCAATACTCATGCCAGACCATTCCTCGGCAAACCTGTACCATCTCTGGTGATCCTCACTACTACACTTTTGACTATCAGGTTTTTCACTTTCAAGGGACCTGCACTTATGTTCTATCTGAGGTTAGCCTTTCTCTATTATTATTATTATTATTATTATTATATATTATTATTATATTTGTATGAATCAACTGGTAATCCTTGAATTTATTTCAGTCTTGTGGCAACAGTTTGCCATACTATCGCATTGAAGGCAAAAATGAGCATCGGCAGCACGCATGTGTCATGGACACGAATGGTCAGGTGTTTGTCTACGATGAAGTAATTGAACTGGTCAAGGATCACAATTATGAAGCAAGGGTTAGTATTACTATACTGCTTTAATTCTCTCTTGAATGCTGTTCATTTTCCTAATTTCCTCTTTTTCCAACATGTACAGGTTAATGAAGCTTTGCAGCAACGCCATTCCCCTTCACAATGGCTCCATCCAGGTTTATCAGTCAGGGTTTTCCGTGGCCATCAGCACAGACTTTGGTCTACTTGTTACATATATGCATACAGCTACGTAGCATCTCTGTACCTTATGACTAT
>NW_020525065.1:0-58220 GCF_003368295.1 Carassius auratus | reverse complement strand
TAAAATATTATGTGACATGGTCAGCTAGAATGACTGCTCCAAAATATCACTCTATTATGAGTGCAATTCATTATACATTGACAAAATTACTGGACATAAGTGTCTTCAGCTCTTCTTAAAACAATGTGCTAAATGGCAATGAGCCAAGCTTTTGTATTATGTGTCCATGTTGAAAAGATTGAACGTTAAGCATGAAACTTCCCCTGATATTATAATGAAGTGTTTCATGGGCTCTCTCACATTCATGAAGCATACACAGAAAGTTGAGCTCATTTACTTTCATAGCTATGTGTTCAGTCAGCAGAATGGCCGCTGTGTCCACTGAGGCTCTCATGACCCCGATGAATAATGCACAGGAGAAAAGAGAGCCAGTGCGAAAATGAGCAGGCACATTTGTTATTGCCAGTGCAGGCAATACCTCACTCTCACATTTAACACTCACCTGGAGCAAAAACTCAGCACAGTCACTCATTCACTCCAAAAATAGAAAATAATGTGATTAAATTAACTACAGACAAATGACATGGCATTTAATGATGGTAAAGAACTAAAAAAAAATACATACACTAATGTATAGGGATTTTTATGCTGAATTTATTTTATAAAAAATACAGTAAAAATGGCAATGCTGTGAAAGATTATTACAAATTGAAATAACTGCTTTGTATGTTAATATTTTAAATTATAATTTATTCCTGTAATGACAAAGCTTAATTTTCAAAGGTCCTTACTGCTTTTTTTTTTTTTGCAATGCAGAAATATTTACAGTTTACTTTTATTACACAATGGATTCTTGCTGAATAAAAGCATTAATTTAGTTTAAAAACTTTCATTGACCTTTATTGACTGCTTCCTTAATGAAATTGCTAAAATATCTACAACTTAACATTAAACTCAAAATCACATAAAATTTTTACTATCACTTGCTTGCTTAATAAGTTGTATAAATAATTTGTTGTTGTAGTGACCACAAGAGTTCTTCTAAAAAGCATATTGATATGTCTCCATTCACATTTCTACCTATTAACTTTTCTACATTCTGGAACCTATTAGGGACAAGTTACTATGGCAGTGCTGGAGTCATTGGAAGGGTCTCTCGTTGCCTGGTGATCTGTTGCCTTTCATTTTGGTCCAAAGTAGACCCGTAAGCCTTAAATCACCCAGCAGACAACCATCACACCACAGCAGCGACATTGTGTCATACAGATACATCTTAGAGCTGGAGCCAGGCCTGGTCTGTTTACAAGGGAACCGTGTCTGCCTAAACTAAAATTATAGTACTATGTTAAAAACTTTGTTTAGCATGTAACATCAAGATCTGTATTCAGTGAACACAGAGATTAGGTTCTCATGTAAACAGATTAATGATATCTATAGCGTGGAAGTTATTTAATATTTTTGCTAAGATTTCTCATCAATTTCATTTTTAATCTATATACATTTAGGATATTTCGGATGTTACGAATGTGATTACTACAGTTATTCAAATATATTGAAAAAAATGTTGTCAGATTTTACTGAAAACACTGTGTTCTTGAGACCTTCTCACATTTTTGAAAAATGCTTTACCAAAACTAGATCTGTGTTAAAATAATATGTACATAATTATAATATATTATCATGAGTGACATTATATCATTACATCAAATACTACATATAACATAATTAAATGCACACAAAAAATAATCAGAACATATTATAAAAGTATATTATATATTCACTACATACAATTCACATAATGCATTATATTATACATTGTGCATGTATGGCTTATTCATAAAAATATTATGAAGTGCTGGATTATAATGTTTCCTGACTGGTGTCTTTATAGAGCTCAGGACACTAAAACTAACATCTTACCTTATGAAGCTGGTTTTGCCAGTGGAATACTGTCCCACCAGGAGAACCATGGGCTTATTGTCAAAATCTGCATCCTCCAAAGCGGGTGAGTGAAACTCGTGGAATTTGTAATGTTCCTCCAGTGGAAGCAGTTTGGTTTTGTAAAGCTTCTTGAGTCCTTCACTGACAGTCTGGAAGACTTCTGGATCTTTCTTTCTCCTTTCATCGGTACCCAACCAGCTGAACATGATGCAACTCGAGTATAGGCAACCTTAGACGATATATCTGTTGTTTTTGGATAATTATTTCACAATACGCACAAATGCGCCTTGGTCTTACTGTGGTGTGTTCAAATGAATGGATTTGTAATGACGTCGATGTATTTTAAGAGCTGAAACTGTCCCCTTGTCTCTATAGGCCACTCACGACACAAAACGCGCAAAAGATTAGACCATAATTACAAAATATGATGAATTATATAATATTCTGTTTATATGTTAAGGTCGAAAACATGACCCAACGGGCAGCCTTTCATTCAGGCTTTGTTGTAATAAAAGCGCGCGTCGCTAGAGGCTACAATGTATCACTCAGCAAATGCAAGAAATACAATTGCTATTATGAAAGAGAAGAGAAAACGAGCGCCAAATCCTCCAATAGAGCAGATTCACTCACAGTGACAGGCGTCCAGAGGCTTCCCACTGCAGCAGATTTAAATGCCAGTGCGCTGGAGAAACCCGACACTGGAGGAAACGCTCCCCTGGTAAAGCCCCACCCAGGACACAAGATTTTCAGTCCAATAATCCTCCGGTCAGGGATTGCAGCGCCGCTGTAGCGGAGGGTGATGGTTGGTACTGCTGCAGTACTGCTGTCCTCCAGAGACTTCCATTTACATCAGCCAAGTGAATGGTGAATAAAAACATTCTTTAAGAATGTTTATTTTTATAATATAACATAACATAATATAATATAATATAATATAATGTAATATAATATATAAATACACACATAGCTCATAAACATAGTAACACAATAGGCTATTAACGACAGTACTAATGGGTATTAGTTCGATTTTGAGATATGTTAGCCAATGTATTTTTATGCTATCCTCCCACGATTCTGAAAACAAACATTAGACAACCAGACAAAAAATTTAATTTAAGTTTCTGACAAAATGTTTTAATGTTATAAATATAAATGTCAAAAATGTTATAAATGAATTTATTTAATAATAATAAAAAAAACATTGATTTAAAAATAATAAGACTTGTTTCGTCCTGAATTTTTTTTAACGAATCTATTGAATGATTCAGATATCTAATACATTTAACAGTCAATGTTTGCCACCTACTGGCATAATGTAACACAGGCTATACAATCTATCTATTTGAATCTATTTGAAGCGTATCATTAGTTCCAAAGGTTTAACAATTACTCGTTTGCGCAGCCCTAAAAGGAACCAGTGCAAAGAGACATGACACTGGAGTTGTCATGACAGTTTAAGAAAGTCCAATATCCAGTTACACAAGGGGATACCAAGGCCCAAAAGGTCCGAGTTTGCTTACTAAATGCTGGGGGGAAATCCACAAACAGCATTCGCAGTGTTCTTCTCCTCCAAATGCAAACGCTACGCAAAATAATATAATATAATCATATAAAAAGCAATAATATAGGACATAATTGCATATTTAATGTATAAAAATAACCCAAACCAAGTGCAGTTGGAAATATTCGCCTAGTGGCAAGCATTTACAATAAACTTGATAATAAAGCATGTGAAAAAGAAGAGAAAAAGGTTATTATACACATATAATATAGTCTATTTTAAATTATATCTAGTCTAAATATAGATACGTATATAATGGTGTGTTCAGTTTAATGTGATTGTAATAACTTATTTCATAAAGAATGACTGAGATGGGCCAAGACTGTGTAGTCAAAGCATGATTAAATTATGCTGAAAGATAAGTCTGCAGGTAATATTCAGCATAGTGAGGGTACCATGTACCTCTACTTAAAAGCACTACTTCAAAGCACTTCAAAAGATGAATGTATTAAATCAACAGAAAATAAAAAGCAAGACATTCTATCAAACGTTCCATTGCTATTGTGCAAATGATCCAAATACGAGTGTAACAGAACACAACACTAGGTGGTGCAATAAGACAACGAAACAATAACCTAATAAGCCCCATTAAATATTATTGCTGTAAATAAACGGTTTTTAAATTTTTCATCCTTTTGAGTGTTCATTCCTAAATATCTCTACTTAAATAAACAATGTATAATCATTTACAATTGCTTTTGTGGACACTCAGTCAGTGTCCTTTCGAAATGAAGTTCAAACTCACAAAGAGTACTGTAAGTGAACAGAGTGGAAACTGTGAATAATTATCTTTCACCACTAGATGTCTCTCTCACTCACACAATAGTTTGTGATCTTTCATTTCAAAGTTTAATTCAAGTCGAGGACAAACATAGGATTACTGGAGAACCAAATGAAACAAACTCCAGCTGTAATTAAATCACATTATTATTCCATTCTTGTGAGTTAAAAGACAGAGCCAGATAATAGATATCTTGCAAACAATATTCTGTGAAGCAGTTTCATAATGTAATGGAGAGCAGAAACAAATTCCTCTCCTTTGTGTTTTTGATGAAAAGAACATGGAAGCGAACAACCATGACACGTTTTTCAAGACAAGTCGCTGCATTTTATATAACTGAAAGAGAAAGATAATTGAAACTGGGCTATTTAATATTCAGGACCTGTATTGTATCCCACTGTTGTCCTTGTTAGTGACTGATGAAGCACAACAGATATGGACACGCACTTCTGTTTCATGTGCATGAAGGCCTGAGGCTGTTTGTATTGCTCTCTGAATCCCCGTTACAAGAGCTAACTGTTGTACAGTACAGTAATACCGTGACACAACAGCACTTTGTATAATGGATTAAATAAAATAAGCAACTTGTTACACATGATAAGATGACTTTTGCCCCCGTAGCACTGTGCAAAGAGAAAAGTGCAATGTTGCTAAACAAAGTTAAACAACTACCAATGGCTATTGAATAGACAGTTTACCAAAAAACAAAAACAAACAAACTGTAGAACAGTTTTGGTTTCCATTAATTTGCACTGTATGGCCCAAAAAACTCCCACATTTTTTTCAGAAAAATTTATTTTATGTAGGAAGGAAGAAAGAAAGTTAGACCCTAGTTTTAAAAGTTTCCTATAAGAATTGTTTAAGCTATTATTAGAAGGATAGTCCGACCAAGAATGATTCATTCTCATGTTGTTGCAAACCCTTCAGACTTTTTTTTCTGTGAAACACAAAAGGCAATATTTTCAATAATGTACATGCTACATCATATGTGTGACCCTGGACCACTAAACCAGTCAGTACAGTACAGGTATAGTTGTAGCAGTAGCCAAAAAAACTGTATGGGTCGAAATTATAGATTTTTCTTTTATTCAAAAAATCATTAGGATATTAAGTAAAGATCATGTTCCATGAAGATATTTTGTAAATGTCCTACTGTAAATACATCAAAGCTTAAGTTTTGATTAGTAATATGCATTGCTAAGAACTTTTTTTTTTTTTTTTTTTGCTCCCTCATTCCAGAATTATATATAGTTGTATCTTGGCTAAATATGGTCCTACCCTAACAAATCAAACATCAATGGAAAGCTTATTTATAAAAAATATTAACATATTCATTTTGTAATAATGACCACTGTGCATTTTTCACTTTACTACATGACACAATAGTGGAGATAAAATATCCTCATTTAAGTTTTTTTTTTTTTATTGTCCTTTAATTTACCAATAGGCCTACTGTCTTTAAACCTCTGCTATGAACTAAATGATCAATTTAATTATACAAAATAATCAACTTAGCATAAAATAAAAAAATAAATGAAAATATGAAGTATTGAAATAGTATGACAACATTTCTGACAATGCAATGCTGCTACTGACCAGTCAGAATCATGTATTGTAGAGAGTTGCGTATTCATTTTAATTTTTGCAGGGTATACTTTTTCTTTTTTAAAGCAGCAGTAAACTTTTTTTTTACTGAAACTGCAGCAGGTATTTGAGTACATTTTGAGGGAACAATGAAAGGAGACAGTCTCGTGAAGCAGAGAGGGAGCTTCATCTGTCTTATCATATTTAAGGACTAAATCTCTGGGGCAGCTCGCACAGATTCGATTTATAATGTGTCATACATCCTGACAAGTTCAACAGGCATAGCATCTATGAGCAGCAGCGTGTGTTTGTGTGATTCTGTCACTTTGGTGGAGCCCATGAGGCCATGCAAACCTGCTGCTTGTTTGTGCCATTTCACTTTTGAATTATTTGGCCAGATCTGTACATAGTGATACCACAAATAGAGGTTACTTAAAGGAATCTGTCTCCCTTCATTTATCTTCTTGAGATTTCTTACAGTTTATGTGTAGCATTACATACAGACTTAATGTATTGATAGGAAAAAACATAATTTTCTCTCTTACTCGCTCCTCTTGAGCTGTGATGTGGGCTGGCGACTCATTCTGAGCACTTAACAGTTTGAGTATCTCCACAAGGATCCAATTATACACACATATTAAGCCATACAGTGGAGTGTTTAATAGCATAAATGCTAAGGCGTTGTTTTTCAATCCTGTTCAAATTGTATCCATGTCAGGTGTTGGGCATTTTGCACCTAGCTCTGGACAATCCAGTATCAAGAAATATCAGAAATGAGATCGCTTTACAGTAATATCACAGTTGCTTCTAGACATCAATGAGATTAAAGGAATAGTTTACCCATAATGGAAAATCTGTGGCAAATTTACTCCCGCTCATTCAAGAACAAATTTGGAGACATTTAGCATTACACCACCAATGGAGTTTCTGCAGTGAATGGGTGCCGTCAGATGATGTTAAACAACATCACAACAAATATGATGTTGCTGAGCTTGTTGTGAAAGTTCATGATATTCCAAAAAAAAAAAAAAAAGTTTGTGTGTTTGTGTTCTTAATTTTTTGTCAGAATGTAAAACATTTTCTTGCTCTGCCTCTGAAAACAGAATTTCGCTGTTTTACTTTTTATTTTTCATGATCAAATTAGTTCCTAGTGGATGAAATTCAGTCCCACCCTGTGTCTGTTCTTTTTTGATATCCTGTTCCCTAGAAATATATGATGGAATTAAGATGATTATTAATGCTGTTTCATGTGGACTTTGAATAAAACAACTTTTGAGCGATGCAATACACAACATTTAAGCGATTTTCTCTGAGAGGACTGATGGTTTTTCAGTCACACTCTTTAACAGACCTTGGACCAAAATCAAAATGAATGCATGGTGAATAGTGTTCAAAGGGATAAAATAAGATATAAAAAGCATAATATGCATGCAGATGTATGAGTGTATGGCGGTGGGAGTCATGGAGGATTTGAAAGGAGGACAGAGTGAGACGTGAAAATCATCTGGTGTGATCACTAATGGTGAGGAAGCTAATGGACTGATGGACTAAACTGCAGGTGGGTCAGAACCACAGGCAGATTAGTGGGTCAGTCATAGCGCACTCCCGTCCACTGCACAGCAGGATTAAACAGCACTGTAAATGTGTGGCCTGTATCAAATATTACTGCCCTACGCTAATAGCTGAACATTATTATGGCCATTAAGGCAATTCAGTGTTCCCACAATGTCCAGAATCACTTCCTATGGACGCCTGCTGCTGCATGATTTGTGCCTCTGATTTTCTGTGACTTTCACAATCTTAGAAATAATGCTGATTTTATTATGCAAAATTCTCAATTCCATTTTAGATGGTTACATTATAATCTCATTGTGCTTCTTTAGCGGTTAATGAGATTCCAGTTTTTATATGAAGGCATTTTCAGTCTAATAACTGCAGAAATTACTTATTCTGGTTCTAGTGGAGATTCACTTCCTATGCATGAAGACATGAGTCATTCTGAAATGCATTCAAGCCTTGGACTGTAAAGGTCACCCTTCATGGCTATTTAAATTAAGATGTGTTTGGTCTTTTGCAGCTAACAAAAATATCTTCTAAGAACATTTTAGTCAAGTTATGAAGTCAGAATGTTCTCTGAATGTTCAAAGCATCAAAGCATTTTTTCTTGGTAATGAGAACAAAACATTCCATTTGATCATTTTGTATACTTTTATGTGAACAAAGTCCAACGTAAAACATATTTCATAAACCAAAGTTCTAAAAGTTTTGGCCGAAATTCTGAGAATGTTCCCTGTTAGATGGGTCGTTACTAATATCTGCAAAAAGGCCGCTTTCAAGAAAATGTGAAATGTGGGAATGAATGAGGCTTGAATGGCACATTAATTTATCTGACACAGAACAAGACAGCTTTAACTGAGAGAGATGAAACACCTGTAAATAATAGAGGAGCTACATAAATCCTAGCAATCTCACCGAGGAATACAAAGTTTTACATAAACAATTTTAGCTCTTAAATATCAACACAACTGTTTTTATGCCTTCAATAGGAGATGAAGCATGATTCAAATGAGCTGTTGTTCAAAAACTCAAGGAGTTTTGTCAGTAAAGAGATTAAGGGTGACGTCCTGCCAGTCAGGTGCACTCATGCGGAGTGATTCCTTCTGTCAGACACTCACAGGCACTCTTCCCACAGTTCAGCTCTTTGTCACCGCTTTGACTGGAGTGGGACTTTGGTGCTACAGCCGTGATGGATGACATTCTAATTGAGAATAGAGAAGGTGATGTTCAAAATAATCAGTTGGCTCATGAGGTGACCAGATAATCATGATAAAAAAAGGCCAGAAATTGTGTGCAGCAGTAGAAATGATATGCTGGAGACCTGAATTCAATTCTGTTTAAAAGGTGAATTGTTAAAGAATGTAGTATGCATAACACTTAACACTGTTTGTGTTTAAAAGGTGAACCGTTGAAGAATTGACTTAACCAGAAGAATAAATCTTCTGGAGCAATACAATAACGTACTAATATATAAGTAGCCTAGTTTTTGAAACTAGCTCACATTTTTAACTAGTTTTACTGAATAGCGTGTTCTAGCCCACCGTTCACAGTTCATAAACAAAACAGTAATTTTTGATGAATTAATCAGTTTATCCAGTTCTTAAAATTATTGATTCATTTAGGTGTGTGAATGATTCATTTACGAATCGCATTGATTCCCTGTTCACCTGAACGACTCAGTGATTCGGTCGCCTCGGTTAACAGCCTAGAAATGAAAATATTTTAATGACATAAAGGATTATTGATATTCTGTCTGGAATACTTGATTATATTGGTCAAGCGCAACATCCAGCAAAAAAAAAAAAAAAAAAAAAAACAAAACAAAAAAAAAAAACACCTGGTGGCAACTTGCATCTCAAATAATGATCTGAGAAACTTCAATATTACTGTCTTCATCTTGCTTATAGGTCAGTTGGTTTGTACATTGTAATGGGCTATTTTTGTTTTGTGAAATCTTTAAGATAAAACACCCCTCAGGTTTGATTTCATCTGCAGATAATATCTGATGTCTACAAAGATATGGTGGTTACAATATGTTTATTTAAAAATGGCAGTCCCCATTAATTATTATTGCATGCAAAAAAGATACCCGCATATTCAAAACTACTTTTAATTCTAGTTTCATAGAAGAAAGCCTTGGGCTTGGAATGACATCAAGGTGAGTAAATGATGCCAGATTAAAAAATTTTGGGTTAACTACCCCCCCCCCACCCCCTCAGGAAAAAAAAACACTGTACAATGTTTTAGCTGCTATGTTTAAGAATTATTGTTGCTTTATAAATAGTCCCTAATCTATCATTTTGCCTAACATATGTTATGGACAGAAGCTCAAAATAATAAAGCTGCACAGCACAGATGGGCTCAGGTCTCTTTCTTTCATGCTTTTCTCTGCATATGCACCTACAATAAGAGAGAGAGAGTTTCTTCCTGGCCGATTCAGTATTGAAAGCATGAATGTGTCACTATGTGCTATTATTGTCTGCAGTAACTGCTTTTCCGCCATGATAGGCTTGCAAATCTGAATTTAAAACTGCAGTAGTGCTAGTATAGGATGTAATATACACAGGTCCTAATAACTCACTTTGACAAAGTTGCTGTACAGTATCTCTCTTTAAAAGTTCAGAGTGGGCTGTGCAGGATAATGGTTTTGAATTCCTGCATAGATTTATCAAGTACAGCTAAAGAATGAATATTGCCTTAAAGTGGCCCATTATGAGCTCAGGAGAATGCATGCATGTATTTGAGGCTATTTCTAACAGCATAATAAAGCAATCAAAGCCAATAATTTTGCCTGCATTCAGAGAATAATGAACATCCATATCAAAAAAGGGGAAATCCATTTGCACACTTTCAATCTGTATTGTACCAGTCCCAAAACACATTAAAAAGTCAGATGAAGTGTATGGATTCATACCGATGCATTAAAGCACAGTAGGTACAATGCACCAGTCTTGCACAATAATGTTTCTGCTGCAGTCAGCAGCTAAGAAGCTCAGTGGATCAATGAAGCTCTATTGACACCACATCTTTTTCATGTCATGAGCTATAGCTGCATGAATAATTAAACTGATCAATCTAAGCTGGGCAAGAGCTATTATCCCTATTGACTCTGACATTTCTTTATGAGCACTGTTGAGCGTCTGAATAGATGGCGAGATTGTCTCTTTCAGACAGTATGAAGAGCAGGATTTATTTTTGAGACACGGGTTTATGTTGACGGGGCCAGAGGAAGACCGCTAAACAACAAGAAACTGGAGAAGAAAGAACTTAACTCTTTAATACATTAAGACAACATTAATTTGATCTGTCATAAGTAGAATTGGAAATTTTTGAATTATTGTTAGTAGTGTTGCAGCCATTTATTTAAAAAAATAAGAATTCGTGTATGTGCCTTCCATAAACCTTTTTTGGCTTCAAAATAATAAAAATTGTAAGTTTTAATAATTTAATAAATGTTCAAGGCTGTAGGGGAAACTCATAAGTCCTTGCATTTTAATAATTTAATTAAGCACGGGAAATTATGGGGACATGAAATAGCTGCTATTAAAAATTCAAAGGTTTGAGCTATTTTGACTAGTGTTGTTGTAACTGGTTCAAGCTACAAATTGAACAAAAACAGTTCCTTTACTTCACATTGATTGTGCAAGCAGTATTGTATTGTAGTTGATGCTGTAACCTTAAATTGTGTAGTTCAATACAAGCACTTCAGATTGCTGCTGTATTTAATTGCACCTAATTTAGATGATGTGATATGGGTCATTGCATCAAATCTGTCTCACATGACCTCACAGTGACTCTGAAGTGACTCTGAATGTAACCTTGGTTATTACAGGGCTGGTCAGATTGCCTCAGGTCTGTTCAGCTTGATTTCACAACTAAAGAGTAGAAAATCAATGAGCACGAGGATGATCCGCATGGGTCAACAAGACGAACATGAGCTTGTGTACTTTATAGATCTCATTCATCTCATTTCTGATGTCTCTCTCTTCATATGCCTTGCATGGCACAATGACACACACATTAACACATCAGACATCAGTTCAAGTATAAAAAAACACATACATGTGATCGATAAAACTCCAGTGTAGAATTATAAAATGTAGTATTTACTCGCATTGCCTTTTTGTATTACATATTTTGTAATTTTGGAAAGGAGCAGGATAATTTATAACACAAAGTAACAAAACGTACCTTGGAAATGTCTTCTGTCATTTGTCAACGATGAAGCACATCTGTACTCTGCATGCAGTTTTGTCCCTGTCCTTGTCACTAACCTGCCATGTCCACTATCCATGACAATCCTTATACTGTATGTCACTTTAGTTGAAAGTGTCAGCTAAATGACAAATCAGTCATTAGTAAAACTAGACTTTTAGGGGAGTAGCATCTGCAATATAAAGGGATTTTACCCTATTAAAGCATTTCATGGCTGAAGGACGTACGTTTGGGCTGAGCAGTCACATCAACAGGGCTTGACAGAGGACGTGGTGTCATTGTGAAAGTGCACAACCATTGTTAAAGTTCCACATGGCACTTTTGACTCCAGCTAATTAAAATTCCCATTTCACCCTCAATAACACTTTATTATTTGGTTGAGTGACTTCCCCTTCCCCTGCACACTGTGACTTTGTGTAGCAGTACATGCTCTGCTCTATCAGATGAGGTTTAAGAGGTCTAATCTGGCCAGACAGTGCCAGTAACAGACTGATCCTCCTACTATGAGGTAACACAACAAAATAGCATGAATTACTGTGTTATGTTCCCACTAACTGCCACTCATCACGACCGCTAATTTGCTTAGCAGTGCCAGGCACACATTGAAGCATCCTGCATTCTCCTTTCAGAGTGAAGATGTTGAAGCTAAGTTGAATATAAGAGAGTACCATATTGTTACCATGTTGTTTGTCCTAAAAGAAAGTGTATTTGCATGGTAAAAATCTATTGGAATATGTTTTACAAGAATATAGCCTACTGTTCAATTAATTCGAATTCAAAATTTCTCATTTGAATCAATGTGTTACTTAACATTTCTTTGGAATTGTTTGCGAAACTTGCCAGTCTCTGAAGAAAAATTCCGTTTTTTTTTTTTTTTTTTTTTTCAGTTTTCAGTGTATTTCCCAAGATTAAATCCCATAATGTTTAATAAACTATCTAGATTTTATAGATCTTGGCCTTCTTGACTGACTCTATCAAATCAAATATACAGCATCATAATTTTCTCATATCTGTTGATTTGGTATTTTATCCTTAAAAAATATTTGAAATTGTAAATTTAAATTAAAAAAAAAATAATAATAATAATAATTACCGGTGTTTTTTCTTTATTTTGAGGGAAAGATAAAACAAAACTTTTTTGTTACTTTTTATCCAATAAATTTGGCTACTATATATATATATATATACAGTACAGACCAAAAGTTTGGACACACCTTCTCATTCAAAGAGTTTTCTTTATTTTCATGACTGTGAAAATTGTAGATTCACACTGAAGGCATCAAGGGCTGTTTGACCAAGAAGGAGAGTGATGGGGGAGTGATATGACATATTTTCAGTTTCACACTTTTTTGTTATGTATATAATTCCATATACAATTCCACATGTGTTAATTCATAGTTTTGATGCCTTCAGTGTGAATCTACAATTTTCATAGTCATGAAAATAAGGAAAACTCTTTGAATGAGAAGGTGTGTCCAAACTTTTGGTCTGTACTGTATATATATATACTGTATGTGTGTGTATATACAAAAAAACATCAAAAGGGCTTATACAGTAAATATATATATATATATATATATATATATATATATATATATATATATATATATATATATATATATATATTTTTTTTTTTTTTTTTTTTTTTTTTTTACTGTATAAGCCCTGTTGATGTTTTTTGTCGGAAAGAAAGTAGACCTTATTTAATACTTTATATGTGGTAGAATCACTGTAATGCTTACAATACATTATATCCATGTCGAATGATTCATATGCTAACATATTTTGAATGCCTCTAATAGCTGGAAGACTGAGATAATCACGAAAAACATTCATAACAAACGAAGAAAATTAGTAATAAGAACGGCATCAGTTTTCCCCAGACTGTTCTCGTTTCTGATGAAAGTATGTACTGGTTAAACTGTTAGGGCACAGTGCAATGTTATTTTTCCTCCTCCTTTTCTCAGCAATGCAGAAGGTTGCGTGAAGTTCATCTGATTAATTCTGCTGGTGAGCTCTCTGCAGGAAACTTCAAAGACTTTTTATGGACACCTCTACATACAGCAATCTACATACTCATTAAGACCTAATTCTGCTGGGCTGCACAGGAGGCAGACACTATCATCAGAGACAGCTGGCTCCACGTTTAATGAGATCTTCTCAATCTTTTACTGACCGTTTACTTTAAACTGGTTTTTATGAAGAGCTTCTGAGCGATGCTGGATAAATATTTGATACAGACAGACAAAAGCCGTCGCAACCAAACCGCCACTTCTGCACAGCAAATTAAACAATGTCCATCCTCCGAAACCCTGCGACTTTCTTCTGTCCAGAAGACTTAATGCATCTTGTGAATACACTGGACTTGACGGCATCTGTTGCCAACACACCGCAGTCATCACCACAGACTGTTGTTATCTCTCCAAAACAAAATCCAACCTGCTGTAAGATCACTTCACAAGCTAGCAGCTGCTTAGGAGAACCATAACAACATTACAACAGGCGCACTGCCAGGGCCCTGTTTGGAAATGCTAGAAGCCACAGATTGCATTATTTCATTTGAGCTACAAGGATAAGAACATTCTTTCCCAAGAAAGTAAGGTTATTATTAGATTATTTTTATGTCTTGGAAGCCATTAATCTTTTCAAGCTGTGACCACAGACCATGCAGATTGCATTTTCTTTCCCCTCTGTTGTAAATTTAATTAAATTAATGGACAAATCTCAGTGGTCCACCAGTGCAGCAGAATAACCATGTTTGAAACTGACTCAGTCTTTTAAATGGGAGACAAAGTGAGATAAAACATATATATATATCTTTAGCCCGACTGACCAATCAGAATTCAGTATTCCTGGGAGCCGCATAATAAGCCTGAGCTAGTTAAGTCTAATAGTCGGACAGCTTGTGAGTGCAACACAATTAGAGTGGGTGGAAGCATAATGTCTCTGAACCCCTCTGAAGCACTCAACTGAAGAATGTCATTTTTTTTGCAGCTCAGTTTGCCAACTGGATGTCATTTTAGCCCATCCTTTTGTTTTCACAGAAAACAAGAAAAATGATCATAGCCTTAAAGATGATAAAGATAGCAACAGAGGAAACAATTAGTCTTTTTGTTTTCTTCGTGTCTTCTTTAAAATGTGGGAGTACACAGTGTGACTCATAGCACTTTTCACACATTCATTAAACAAGGAAGGATAAAACAGGATTTGATTATTAATGGAACAGTTCACTCAATTTACTCACCCTCAGGCTATCCAAGATGAATTTGTTTCTTCATTGCAATAGATTTAGAGAAATTCAGCATTACATCACTTGCTCACCAACGGATCCCCTGCGGTGAATGGGTGCCGTCGGAATGAGGGTCCAAACAGTTTATAAAAACATCACTATAATCCACATGACCTTTTTTCTTGTTTTTTAAACTTCAAACCATTGTTTCCATCTTAAATATGAGTCAACTATCGATAATTTTGCTTTCTCCATTAAAACAGTCTCACCTCTGGTCTGAATCAGGAAAGAAATATGTAGATCAAGCATGATGTACAACCGATAACAGTCCAAAATGGTTCAAAAACCAATATGTCCAGTGGATTTTGATATGATTTTACAGTAAGGATTACTGGATGATGGACTTCTCTTTTGGCCAGAAGTGACGGTTTAATGTGCGGATTACTTGTGGATCATTGGGATGTTTCTTCAGGTTTTTGAACTCACACCCATTCATTGCAGAGGATCCACTGGTTAGCAAGTGATGTAATGCTAAATTTCCCCAAATCTGGTCAATTGATCAGAAAATCATCTGCATCTAGGATGCCCTGAGGGTGAATAAACTCAATGCAAATCAGCAAATGTTTATTGTTGGGTGAAATATTCCTTTATGAAATCAAACTGTTGTAGGCTTGCCTTTCAAAGTTAATATTAGTTCTATTTATTAGCATGCAAAAGCCATTTTTACATGCTGATCGAACTTTGTTTTCAGCCTGAATAGATTTAAAAAAAGAAAAAAGAAGCAACTGTTTAATGAATTCACTAGCTTTGTTTTTCAAACCAGAAATAAAATGGCCTTTCAAATCTTAACCTTCAATAAACTTCACCTTCCCACCCCTCTCTTTGTCCTCTGCCATGATCCTTAGCCAGCAGCAGCTTGAAGCCGACAGAAAGTGTGTACCGACTCTACGAGAATGTTCTCTCGCACCTTTAGCTGTGTAGTAATAGTTACTGTCAAGACTAACACCCATCAAACAATGCCCAAGGCCTTCTCTTCAAATCCACTCTCCGTCCAATTTAAGGTGAGCTGTGTTTGAATGTGTTCGCAGTTACCGCAGAATTCAAGTTGAGATAAGCTGTCATGGTGGGAAAACTTTAGACCCTCAATGTTGAGATGGTGGCCAAGACAGCTAGACAACCTTATTAATGTTCTAGTCCTCAGCAAGCAGCTGTCAACATGTTTTAGATGTTGTGTACACTCATATTCTCAAGAACAACAGCTCCACTGGCGCTCGGGTCGAGGCAGTTTTTAATTAAAATCCACTTGCATGCAGGCAGTCATGAATCACCTGCCAAAAGGTGCAAAATAGAGGGAAATTTGTCACACAGACATATGTTGAAAAGAGATTATTTATTTTTATTTTTGACAAGGAGTGTCATTAAAATTTACAGCGATAGAACTGCAAACTGTCAGTCATTTTGAATAGACACAGCACAGATGAGAAGTGCAGATGTTCACTATCCAAGAAAAAGACTTTAATACGTATATATATATATATATAGGCATATATTTGGGGCAGCTGTGGCCTAATGGTTAGAGACTTGGACTAGTTACCCAGAGGTTGCTGGTTTGAGCCTTGGTGCTGACAAGAGTTGTAAGTGGGAGGAAGTGAATGAAAAGTGCTCTCTTCCACCCTCAATACCCATGACTGAAGTTCCCTTGAGCAAGGCACTGAACCCCCAGTTACTCCCCGGTCAGCTGGATATATATCTGCCCACTGCTCTGGGTGTGTGTTCAAAGCGTGTTCACTTCTCACTGCTGTGTGTGCACTTGGATGGGTTAAATGCAGAGCACCAATTCTGAGTATGGGTTAGCGTACTTGGCAAATGTCACGACTTTCATATATATATATATATATATATATATACTTTAGATGGTGTCATTTAGTAAATTATTCAGACCAGAATTTCCTTTCTACTAAAATGACGGGACACTTTTAATGTAAATGCAAAAATGTACTATAGCAGCACAAAAGTCATGAATTTGATTTCCAGGAAACACATATACACATGTGCAATGTAAATTTTCAATATTATAAATAAATGCAAAATTTTCGAATGCCATAAGATGTTATATATATGTAATTTAAACATTAGATTAACATTATCCTATAACATTATCATCTTAACATAGATTATATCTAGAAAAGAAATGGATCAAGTTTCCATTTTATCAAATGAGATACAATTAGTGTCATACTGCTCTCACTTCCTCAATATATATGTTGCATAAATGATCATAATCTCATGAATAATGAAGAGCTATATTTTTTTTTGTTGCATTCTGAATGTATCTCCACATGATGATATTCCTTTCCTTTTTGACAACTTCACAATTATCGCAATTTTCCAATCATAGATGCATTTAAATGAATCTCCTTCTATATTTAGTTTAGGCCTCCTGATGAAGATAACAGATTTTTGCATTTTTTGAGAACATTAGAATACAATAAATGGATGCATTCATTCATTTGTAAAAAAATATATTAATAACTATTCTAATTAAAATTATTAGATATTCCATTTTATCAATGTATTTTATTTATATACTAGTATATATATATATATATTAGTTATGTTTCATATACTAAATAACTGTGTTTGCACCCAAGTGAGCAGTAGGCTTAACATTTAATATTGAAGAAGCAACAAGAGACAGAAACAGCTGTCTGGTAGATCAAACCAGCAGACTGACTGATGCCAAGCAGCAAAGTGCACCAAGATGATGTCAGATATAAGAGAAAACCCTGGAGACACTACAGACAACAGTGCTGTGGTGCCACTGGTGGGCTCTTTTGAGATACATGCGTCCTAGTTTCTAAACGGGTGGAGTGAAGGAACACATCCTCTGTTCTACTGATGTGATAGCACACTCTTTCCACACGCACAGCTGGGGGTCGCTTGAGACTCCCCCCCCCCAAACCCTTGGGAGCGACATCAGATGAGGCGCACCACACCGAGAATGGCTCACAGATCTTTTCCGATTCCTTTACGTGGCTCACATTCTTTCATGCATTAAGCTATTAAAAGATCACAGGTGAGCACTGGCTCAGAAATTCAGGTCACAATATCTCAGAGGAGACGCTTAAAGCTAAAAGTCTTTATAATGGAATCATGACATCTCATTAAAATCTGAAGCCGTGAATAGCATATTGTGGTGAAATAAACAAGCAGCAAGCAAGGAAAAACAGAGCTTCTACTGTACGTTTAAAGATGTTTTGAAAAATAGAAATTTAGAGCAACATCTATTAAAAAAATAACTATTTTGAGCTAAAAAATGATAGTAAAGACTTGTTTAGAAAAGATTGTTAAAGATTGTTACAGAAAATTTCTATTTTAAATAAATGCTGTTCATTTGAAACTTTTTGTTCATCAATGAATCTTGAAAAATGTATCACAGGTTGATTGTAAATCACACAACATTGATAATACATCAACATATTAGAATTATTTCTGAAGGATCATGTGACACTGGAGACTGGGGTAATAGTTGACTAAAATTCAGCACTGCATCACAATGATAAATCATATTTTAAATATATTAAAATAGAAAACCGTTATTTTAAAAGGGAGACAAATTGTTTTTAAAGGCATCCTAAATGAACATAAAAGACTTATTCAAACAACAGTAAAAATTATCCCAACATTTTGAATTTTAAATTATTATAAGTATTAATAATTTATTCGTTTGTAAATGAAAATCTTTGTATTTGCATTATTTTGCAGCATGAGAGAAGAGCGAAGAACTGCGAGAGCCCAAATGGCCAGCCAGCACTCATGGAGCGGGTCTAAATAATGCAGGAGTGAAGCAGCGGCTGATGTGATGGACCTGACAGACTGGGCTAAATGAAAGAACAGTCCTCAATGTCAAGCAGACAGTAGTTAGGCGGACACTATTTATTCAGCCATTGTGTCTCTGTCTGCCCATTGTGTGCTGTGAGAGGTGACAAATGTTATTAAGATTGTCTAGTTTAATTTGAACCCAGCTCAGGTCTCATCGTTAGCGGGATCTTAAAAGAGCCTCTCGGCAGTGTATAGATTTCAAATAGAAGATTTTACAGGGGCCGTGAAGGACATTTGGATGTCATTAAATGGATGAGACATAATTTATGGTCTAATTAAAATCGAAGAACATTTTCACCAACAATGCAACGGTAGAAGACAGAATCAGCATTCGTGAAGAAGGTGAAGACCTGCAGTTAATGATGCTTACACTTTTACATTTCTTATACAAAAAATAAATAAATAAAAAAATCCATGTTGCACTGTTCCACCACATTATTGAATTATTAAATTTTGTCTTTATTTTTTCATCCACATCAGCTCCAGCTCCTCAGGTCCTGTGAGATGTGCTGGAGCAGCTGCACATAAAAAGAAGAGAAGGTAGATGTGTAGTTTGACACACAGTGTTGAACAGCAGCTGTGATCTGAGGTGCTTGTAGACGTCGCATGTTTGCAGTGAACACAAAGCACCAAAGCAGAAAAAAAGCTTTCATATCTGACAGGTCAGTGTCTCATGTGTACTGTGTACAATGTACTGTACATGTTCACACTGTCTACTGGTGGTATTAGGAAAGAACAGTTCTTGTTACAGAACATTCTTGTGCAGGTTTATTCTGGAGTCTCTTTGTCTGGTTTGGCTACTTTTCCAATATTGAAAAAAAAGGTCCATGCAACCAGTTGGCAGAAGCTTCAGCAGGATCCTTATTAGTTCACCCCCCAAATATAAATAAATTACATTTCTGAAAACATAGAAAAAATTACCAAAATATCTACTTTTATGATCAACAGTAGAAAAAAAGTCATACATAAACAATTGTTAAAAGAGAAAAGGTATATAATTGTTATTAAATTTAAAATATAAGAGTGTATATTCATAATGTGTGTGTGTATATATTTAATAAATTAATTTCTATTGGTGGAGGCTTCTACTAGATCCTTATTGGAGAGTTCAAATAATACAAATTCTGTCATAAATTATGCAGCCTCATTCCAAACTGTATGTTTTTTTTCTTCTATGACATTTTTGCTTTTTATTAAGAGACGACAGTATATAAGAAGTGGGAAGAAAATGAAGTGGGATAGAGAGGGGGGTACAGAATTTAGAAAGGACTGCAAACTGGGACTTGGGTTGCCCAAAGCGCAATGGCGCTATATGCCATGAGGCTATAAGTGCCAACAAAAAAAAGAAGATATTTTGAAGAAATAGTACTGATCAAACAGCTTTATTTACCACTGAATTCTATTGCATGGGGGGAAAACACAAAGACATTTCCCAAATTATGTACTGTAATTTTATTTTCTACAGAAGAATGTCACATAAGGGCAATTTATAAAAGAGAAAAGCTGATAAAAAATTACTATTGCCCCAAAAGCTTTATACCAACTGGACACGTCTTTGTAATCTTACTGTATGTAATCTTACCCTTTGTGTATTTGCGTTCTATTAGAAGGCCTCTACTGAGCAAGCAAAATTTCCATGTGTAGGTGTTGATAAATTAACTTATCATATAATGCAATTATGAAATGATTTATTTGTTTGACTTGGTTCCTAAGCAGTTAAACATCAGGCCGCATGAAAACCGCATTAGTCGGAGGGACCCAGGAGGCATCAGAGCGCAATCAACTCATTTAGTGCCCCTGTGCTTGCTGTGTAATTACTAAACCACAGCAGCCAAATGGAGATCGATGGCTGACCGAGAGGCAGAGCGATGAAAACACAGAGCGAGAGAGAAAAGGCTTACGCTCAGCTGCACATCTGAAATACCATGTCTGCGCAATAAAATGTCACAACACGCCGTGTCTGCCGCAAAACAAGATTACCTGATGTCAAAAGCGCAAGATACATATACAGCCAGTCATGCAAGGGGAAAAGCTTCAAGCATGGAAGATTCACTGCGGCTCAGGCATCAAGCAAAGTCAAATTTGGTGGCGAGAGCTGAAAAGGAGAGAGAGGTAATGCAAGGGTGAATCAAGACAGTATTAATTTCATTCTAGAGGGAGCACTGATGGGGAATGGGGAGGGATTTTTTTCTCTAGAGTTTGGCATTGTGCGGATAACTAATTTCATTTAGCAAGCAGGAAAAGAAGCTGGTGCGAATCATTAAAATGCATCTTTTTCATTCTCATTATGTTAACATGTTCAGGTGTAAATTAGGCATTGCACAACACCCTAAACACAATATCAGTTAAAACACAAAATAGTAATGATACTGCCATCTTTTTGCATTAAGCAGCATTCTCTGCAGAGGTCACCTTCCATTACAGAGAACTTAAAGAAACTGTTTCCAAAACTGAACACCAAATCAGCATGATTTCTCAAGGATCATGTGACACTAAAGACTGGAGTAATGGGTACAAATTCAGTTTTCCATCACAGGTATGAATTACATTTTAAAATATATTAACATAGAAAACAGTTCCCCAAAATATACTCCACACTATTACACCACCAGCCTGAACCATTGATTCACGATGGATCCATGTTTTTATGATGCATATGCTAAATTCTTTTTTTAGTTCAACTATCCTTTTACAGAAGATAATCGTTAACCTCTTCAGAGTGACTGACAGTTTGGGGCAAAATCAATGATGGGGAACCATGCGCTCTTGAACATGAGCGAATTGATCAGCAAGAAGGGGCGAAGAACAAAGGCCTTCTTCAATTCTTCATCTCCTGACAGCAATTCATCCCCGCCTCATCTTGGTCTTTTTTGGCAGGATCTTACATTTTCTTGCGGCGGTAATTTTCTTGACCTTTCTCTGGCAGTGCAATTTCACCGTCCTCCCTCCAATATCACAGAGAAATATCAGGGGGGTTATGCAGTTGACAAAGGGGCCAGCACATAACAAGCACTGCCAAACTCCTAGACATGAACTTAGCAATAACAGAGAAAATCGATACTGGCCCCACTGTTCCTGATCTTTTGAATGATGTGGACTGATGGGAGATGTGGGTGCTGGCAGAGCTGAACATAGCAGAAGCAAAAGTTGAACCGTGGATCTTCTGCTGTTGACCTCTTGAGCGACTAGCATTGTGGAGTCAGCGGGGTTAGGCTTACACACAAACCCAGAAGAGAATCTTTTGTGTCCTCCCCCTCAAGTGCACAGAAGCCTGCGCTGACAGTGGTGGCAGGGGAGGCTTTATTTTAATACAAACTGTTTACTGGGAAAAACAGAGAACTCTATGATCCTGCAGAGGCTTTTGGAAAGACAAATCGAGCATTTAACCCTATAAAGCCCACTGCATCATATTTTATTCATTGTATTGCATTGCATTATTTGTTTTGCCCCCACAATGAAAACTACAGATCTTTGACCATAAAAGTGACAAATATTTGTAAGCATTTTATGTAGGTAGTCTATAAAGATCTTACTGATATATCCACCCTTTTCTTGAACACGAAAGTAATGGGTGAGTCTTCCAGTTCATTAGTCACTATAGGTAAACAACGAGAATAATAAAAACGTGCATTAAACGTGAAAACTGTTTGCACAACAAAGCAGTGTGTTCATAATTAAAATAAAACATTCAAATAATATGATAAGCAGCAATATCAAGCAGCAAAACCAACTGTTTAGTAGCCTACAGCTAAAAATAGATGGACGCAGATGAGACCGGAAGCTAGACCCGTAGAATTTACAAATGGCCATGCCCATTTTTATGGCAAGAAGAAAGGTGGATAGAAATATTTATATATTATTCTATTCAATTTACTATTATTTGATTTTCCAGTTTAGTTATTTCATGTCAGGCTTTGCAGCGTTGCATTAACGTTACCATTTGAAACCACAACAAATATTAGAACTTAGGGGCTAATCACCTCTCAAAATTCAGATGTAAGGGGGATTTCATACAGAAAGCATTTTTGATAATGCAAAGAAAAAAATTCTTATTGCAGGAACATTATACAGGTAAAATTGTAAAATAATTTCTCATATCATTATTTCATATACTGTATGACTACACATTTATGCCCCTTACATATGCATTTCAAATCATGTAAATGGGTTTCAAATGGTATTTACTTAAGGACAACAGTCTTAAATAGCCAACAATTACTTTAGTGGGATTTAAAATGGCAATGTGTCCAGAGGCTGTGCGCTCTTTAGTGGAGTGTTTAAGTGCTCTGTTGCTGTGGATCCTTTCACTCTCTCTTTCTCCATGACTGAGGAAGGGCAGACTGACTGTAGGGGTCTTGGCCTGGCTTCTATTTGAGAGCAGTTTTCTCTTCACAATCTGCCAAGGGATCATCCTAGTGTTTTCTCTTAAAAATACAGATGACTTTGGAAATGTTTTTCGCCCTTCTATCAGCATTGAACTATATTAGTCCCAGAACAGCTGGCATAGCTTCATTTCTAGGTGTCTGTTTTGATTTTGAATATAGCCATCTTGAAAAGCGAGCATGATCTGAAAGTGACCTAAAAATATGTTTTTCAGACTCCGGTAAATGAATGAAATGTGTTGTGTTAAAAAGCTAGTTTCCCTTTCATTTACGGAACTCTACATTTTATTTAGAAGCACTAACTATATTATGTAGCTGTTACGAGACAAGCCATTTTTGCAGCCCTGCATTAAAAACCAAAATACCAAAACGAAACAAACTAAAATTAATCTCTATTCACAACTCCAGAAGAGCACTGCATTGTGTTCTTTATATTGTGTGATGTGAAGCACTCATCGGTGTAGTATAAGTGTTAGGGGCTGTAGTTTTGAGATATTTGGTCACTGGCTGTGATAACCCACAGCGGCAGCTTGCTAGTGGCCCCTTGATAGCCATTCTGAGAGCTGGATAGTGATGAGTCTTCAAGACAAGAAAATCTCTCTAAGACAGAGGGATGCACACGGAGACAAAAGCCGTTCTGTCGATTAGTGTGAACTTACAAGAGGAATGAAACACCTGCTGCTGCTTTTCAGTGATTACATTTCATTTTCATGCGATGCCAAGGCTGGAGTAATTGTTGTCCACCGAGACACAATAAAGCTGGTTAATATGTTTCTCTATCTGGACCCAAGCCCCTTTCCTTCAATACAGTGGAAGTTAATCCACCTTGGGTGAGTGATGCTCAAGGTCGTGACAGGGGCTGCTCTCTCTCTTTAGCATCAGAGAGACACTGAATTTGTCTTTATCAGGCTAATGCAGGGCTGCAGTTTCCAGCCCTCCGGTGATGCAGTGTTTCCTCTTTCTGCCATGAAAAGTTTAAAGCTTAACACACTGGACATTTTGAGACATGACGTGTGTAATTATCTTAAAGCTCATGCTAAGAAAAATAGTTCACTACAATGTACAGAACAATTGGTCCAGCAACATATTACAGTCATATCTATGCTTAAGACTCATGCTGGTGAGAGATTTTAGCAGGTGAAATGCAGTCATTTCAATAGGAATCCACTCAACCTTAATTAAAGCTCAAAGCGAATGGGTTCGAGTTGGTCATGTGGAATCAAGCATGCCAGATAATAAACAATTTTCTGAACACACTGCTTCCTTCTGTTCTTGGATAAAAAAAGACCCCTAACCTGCACTAAGAGTGCCCACCCACTTTTTATGTGAAGTATTTTTCCCAGAGGGATTTTTAAGTCTTAGTTATACAGCTACAAACCAAGAACCAAATTAACCAGCTACAAGGTGGATCACAACATTATAAAAAACTAAAATTAGACAAAAGGCAAAGGTACAAGACCATGTACTTTACAGCTTTGACATAATCAAAGTAAAAATGATTGATCAATATCAAAATGTTTTACATTTGTTACAAATTGTGTGTTTGTGTGTGTGTATATGTATATATATATATATATATATATATATATATATATATATATATATATATATATATATATATACTGTATACACACACACATACACACACTCAAATATTTAAGTATTTTTTGAGCAAAGAGACTTTTGTCTCGATTATATCACTTGCAGTGATTCATGGGAGTGGGTGCTAAAATTTTCAAGTGTCTGAAAAGTGATTTCTTTGCAGAGCCATGTGTAGTGTAGTTTTTCCACCAGGACATCTGCTTTTAAGACAATTATTTAAAAAAAGAAGGTAAAATAGTGTGGAGAGACACCTTCAACAAAATAATATACAGTTGATTAACAACCGTGTAGTGCACAGTATATCTGTATTTATTTAATCTTTTTTTTTTTTTTTTTTTTAATCAATCAAAATGAATGGGACTTTTACTCTTGGAACCCAGCTGTTGCACTCTGTTGGTTGAGCCAATGTTGCTGTACTGAGATGATTGTGAGCTAATGACAAACATTTTGATAGTGCCTCCACAGAACCACAGCGATTACACATTTAAAAGAAATCAACATTTGAATGGCCTATAATTACCACACTAGAATAAGAAGTACTTACATCAAAAGAATGACACACTTCAGCTTTAAAGCATCACGGTTACGGTGCCGCTGAAAGAGATCTGATATAATGTTTTTTAAAACATAAAGAAGCTCTTCTGTTGTGACACAGCATCCTTAACCACCAGGATTCCGAGATTCCCTAAAAATAGACTCCTCTGCATTGTGTTGACTAGTGCAGGTCTCCTACACATATCATTAGATAACACGTCTGAGACAAATCTTACTGCTCTCACCCTTCTCATCTTGATCTTCCCTCATAATGACTCATCCTCACTAAAACAAAGTAGGCATGTGGAGACTCGTGCAGACTATTCAGAGCACACACTTTTACAATATCAGGAATCAAATAACGACCCAGTGGTTTATTCTTCAAAGCTATTAGGTTCAAACTCTGCAGTGCCGAGGAGTTCAGCACGAAAAACTGGTGGCAAAATCACTGCAGCATCAGGAAGGGCTATGTAAGAAAACACCAGAACCTAATTGGATGTAATTGCCGGGTGCAGGCAGCCAGACTACAGCAAGTGATAAGGGCATCTGAGCTGCACCACGTCTGAGTCTCAGTATTCTCCCAGCTCCTGCAGAGCTCAGCCTTCTAATGAGAAGAGGAGGACAGACTGAGGAAGTGGTAATTGGATCCTCCCTGTCCTGTCGCCCGGGCATGTGTGGCGATGTGGCTGTGCTTTATTTAGATCCTCTAGGCAAACAGTCTCAGTTCTCCACTTGCCAGCAGCAACCGCAGAGCTCATGAGAACAAACCACCCCTGCCCATCTCGAGCTCATTCGCTTGCAGAACAGAAGTTTGCTCTCTGCAACTGCATGCAGCAGATATGCCATTATATTATGGACTAATGAGGCTGTGCTGACATGCTAATTAAAGCAGGCTGGCTGTGCGATTCGTTTGGGATTCATCTAATTTTGACGACCATGTAAACAACTACCTTAAGTATACTTTGATCATTGTTTACTTATGCAACCAGACGACAAGGAATAAACGCAAGCAGCAGGCCATTAAGAAAAAATAGGGTATTTATTGTATGTTGATGTGCTAGCAGATCTATCTCACAAGTGCTTCGTATTGGGGTAAATTCAAGCGAAACAAATGAAAAGGTTGTGCGCTGTTCTCCAGTGTGAGTTGGTGTGTCACATTTGGTGTGTGTTCCACAAGTTTGTGTGCGTCCAGCTGCCAAACTCTGTTCTGGAGAGCATCAGTATGATTGACACTCTGGGGAACCTAGGGAGGAAGACAGAAGAGAAGATCGGCCAAAGCACATACAGGCAGACAGGGTAGGTTATTATGCATGTACAGGTATGTCAAACTTTAGTATGAGGAATATCAGTTTTTGAAATATAAGATAGAGGGTGTGTTCAAAACATTAAAAATACTGTCTGATTTGGTTTTCACTACTGTCTACTGAGATGCCTTTTTTAAACATTGCATTTTTATATACAGTATAAGCTATACATTTATGGATGAATTTTTTTCCAACCTCAGACTAGATTTGAACGAAAAAATAATTGGGAATAACACATTACAAATTATGCATGTTGCACATTTTGGGCATAATAAGCAAGATTATGTGATATTTCTTACACGTATAATATAACATAATACCTGAGCTGCTTTTTAAGTAACTCTCCTCCTTCTCCACATTGCAGTCAAGTTTTGTCCATTGTGTGCAACAAAGTGTCTATACTGCAAGCGGGTGACATGATGCAAAAAAGCAACAAAACTAGGCCACCCCCATTATAATCGATGACGTTATCTACACTGCAAGACTGTCAGAAGGACAAACACAGCAAAAAAACACCAAAATGCCAAACTCAACACTGATGTTTTGGAAGAGGAGTCTCAGCCAACTAATGAGAGAAAAAGTTACAGCTCAAAGATAAAGCACGAATGTATGGAAGCTTGCTTCTGCCACTTGAAAAAATAAATACATAAATTAAGGTTATTGTTGCTTTTTATCTCACAATTCAGACTTTTTTTTCTCTAAATTGCAAGTTCAGATCTCGCAATTACCTTTGTCTTTTTTATTCAGTGGCAGAAATGGGCTTCCATACAAAAGTAACTACTGTAATTAAAAAAAGTATTTAATTTGTAAAAAAAAATGTTTTATTAGAAGTACATGCTTAAATATACTTACAAAAATTATCCAACACATATTACAGTAAATATAGGTGAAATTTATCATTTCTTTGCAGCTAAATATAATTATGACAATAAAACAATAATGGCATTTATTTTGTTAAAATTTTACTCATTTAGAAAAAAAAAATGATTATTATTATTATGAAAAAATTATACCCTGCCCAATGGTTGAGCCACTGTTGCTATTTCAGACTGGGCTGCGTTTCAAAGAAGCAGTGTTATTTTAGTATGGTTTTTTTATGTTTGAATTATTTCACTTAAATATCAGTAATTTACATTTTTACTTATTTGTTTGCATATTCTGTTTTATGTCAATGAATAAAAACCATGTTTAATAGTTTTTGTTCACTGTAATGACACTGCCCAGAAGCCTTGTGAGTCTCAGTTGATCATACAGACCATTGGTGCATTTCTACAGTCTACTACTTAGGTTTACAATGCTTTTTGGAAATGCTGCCCTGTTTAAGATGCTCAAACAAACAGAGCAATGTTTTGACAGTCACATTGTCTTTAGGGGAATCAGCCAACAAGCAGTTCACTTTTAGTTGACTCATATTAAACTGGGATAGGAAGCATTATTACCATTAGAAAATGACATACTTCATTCACCTTTTAGTATTTGCTTGATTATCTGTAAAGCTCACTCGAGTTTGTTTTGCTTAAGAGTTACCTCCAGTACTTGACAGCACTTGTTTTTTTATCAGACAAACCCATAATGTAGAATGTAGCATTAATATAGCTGCAGTAATGAGGTCATGTCATTGAATCAGAACATCCTGCAATCCCAGCATACCTGGGGTGTGCCGAAGAGACAAAGGGAGTGGACATAGCAGAACAGCAGGACACAGATGTAGCCCCTCCTGGAGGTACACACTCACTCTCACTGCCTCTCTATCCATCTTTGACTCCAGCTGAGCTCTGAAAGGTGAGGAGAGGCCAAGGAGGAAGGATCACGAGAAAGGCATCTCCCATCGCTGAGTGTGCGCTGACAGTTCACATGGGCTGATCACCAGCATTTTACTGCTCTCGATGCCGTCCAGAGCCATCTCGCTGTCCACGCAGAAACGAGACGCCAGGTGCTCCAGGTGAGTGCCAGATTTCTGCCAACGCTGCAGTAACACAGGGCATATGAGCAAATGTGTAAGTGCACATTAGCTGTGGACAGCATAAACTATCTTGCATGTAAAGTATAGTACACATTTATACTTCACATATATCTACTTATACGTACGCCTCCCTGCACAACAAACAAAGTGAATGTTTTCTGATGCTACAGTATGCTGCACATCCGACACTGACATGACTAATGTGAAGTATGGAAACGCTGACATCGGCCTGAGAGTAAAGCCTCTCCTGAGGGGCTGTCTAACGCTGGGACTGATACTCATAGAGCTGATGTCAGTGTGTTCCTCCAGAAGCTTTCTAAGTGTGGCCTGATTTATGGTCTGTCACGTATGTCTCCTGTGTTCTCGTCAGTGGAGTTACCTGCTTGCCGTCGCTGATGTTGCACGGCACGAGCAGGATCTGGGAGGCAGGAAAAGTGGTTGAGACGGACAGACAGTGCTGCTGCTGGCGAATTTGCTGTCCATGGGTGTAGATCCACTCCTGTGTGGGGAAAAAACAGGCTTTTCTGGTACTGAACTAATGTATAACAAAGTTTGGTGAGCAAAGCAATAAAATTGTACATTTCTCCAAATCTGTTCTGATGAAGAAACAAACTTATTTACATCTTGGATGGCCTGAGGGTGACAAAATTTTCAGCAAAATTTTCCTTTAAATGTTATAAGACAGATTGGAATGATACCAAATTAACCTTTAAAATGGCAAACGAAATGTCTTTAATGAAGTCTTCTAATGAGTCACATTTTTTCATTAATTTGTCAATATTTAGCTTAAAAAAATCTTTCATAGATTTAGCATTTAGCATTTACATTACACTTCTGCATTTACCAGACACTTATTCAAAGCGATTTTTTAATAGCGGAACATAAGCAATTCATCACGGAGCCAACAATATTTATATTATACAATGGCATATTTATTAGAAAACTAGATTAGGAAACAAGCTACTGTAGAGCATTTACAGACTTGTTCATTTAAAGATGTCTGTTCTAGTATGTCATCTCTACTTAAATGGTAAACACAGAGCAAGAGAGAGAGAGATGTTGGAGGAAAAAAGACACTTTTTTTCATTCCTTTGAGAAGGTGGTCTCATTTGCAGTTCTGAGACACGTTGGGAGAGAATGACGCATGAGGGCAGTGTGAAAATGTACTTTTGTGAGCCATGCTGATGAACCGCTTCCCATCTGGTGAGTCTTACAGACGCTTAACAAGGTCACGCACAGCAGGCAGCAGGGAAACATGCTCTTGTGGTGTTATGAACACACTTAAGAGCTCTGAAATCACTTTTGTGGTGTTCCGGCCCCAAATCTACTTTCTACATTCATCTCTGGGCTTCATCATTTAGAGAACAAACATCTGAAAAATGCAGAAAACATTTACGAGGAACAAGAGAGAGACTCAGTTAAATAAATATTTTCTGAGTAGAATGAGGGTCGTGAAGTTTTTATGACTAGTAGTTGGTGGCTTTAGCTGAACCATATTTTCAGTTTAAGAATTTAAGAATTTATTTTTGTTTTTCCATCACAGCATATAAAAAATATCATAAATATTAGGGATGCACGATCATGATTTTTCATGGCTGATTCCGATACCGATTTTTTTATAAGCAAACTGGCCGATTCAGATTCCGATATCCAATTTTTTTTTCTTTAAACAACAAACAAGAAAGAAGGAAAGTATGCATAAACAAGATGTTTATTTGGTATTTAATAAGCCAAACTGGCTTTTGGCTATTGAAAACAATAACCATAACCATCTGAAATTAACGGCAGAAACTGCACAGCAAGTGGCCTACATTCAATACAAACATAGATGGTACAGACATCAACATTTAGCTTTTGTTTTTGAATTTGAAAACAACATAGAACTGGCCTCAAATTAAAAGATTAACTGTAACCATGTGAAATTAAAGACAATCAACACACATTCAATAAGATGTTTCTTAATCAGCTTTCAATATTTGTTTTAGTTTTTAAATTTGGTGTTAAAAAAGCTTTACCAGTGAGAATAAAAATAGTATGCCATATAAATAAATTACACTTTGGATAAAAGCGTCTGCTAAATGTATAAATGTATTTATTTAATAAGCATCTTGATATACCACACCTATGAGGTAGATGGATTATCTCAGCAAAGGAGAAGTGCTCACTAACACAGATTTAGATTGATTTGTGAACAATATTTGAAAGAAATAGGCCTTTTGTGTACATAGAAAAATTTTTAGATCCTTGAGTTCAGCTCATGAAAAATGGGGGCAAAAACAAGTGTTTTGTTTATTTTGTTTGGTCTATCTATCAATCCATCCATCCATCCATCTAAATTTAAATATCATACATTGATAATTTTACAGAATTTATTGTTCCTTGTAAAACATCCCATTCATTTTTAACTGATAATTCCTAGTGGCAGAACTGAAGTTATGTTAATTTATTTTAATTTCACTGCACTTTCATACTATTTCTTTAAATACTATTAATAATAGTAAATAGTACCATAAAAATTCACATTTCAATTCTGTATCTTGTTTGCTAGCTCAAATTAAAATCCAGCAACTGAATGGACTTTAATAGCCATTCATGATTCAATTCCGAATGACGCACAATTGTGTTTTTTCTTCCAGGCTCATGTGCAGGTGAGGGAGCCATGAAGGGTGACAGTAGGGCAGATTAGCTGCTCAGAGACCAGAGGGCACCTCTTTGTTTAATATAATTACACAGGAGTGCACAAATGTGACCTGAATTATATTTTATCACCCTGCTGTAAAAGCTGCCCTTTCAACATGCCCCTGGTTGCATAGTATTTAATGTAATCTAGCATCTCAGAGTCGCAGCCTAACCCTGCAAGATGTCACTGATTCCTGGCGTGAGAATAAAAATACACACTACCTTTGCTCCTACTTTGATTTTCACCAAATGTTTGAGTGCAGTGCTTAAAGGCAAGATATGTTGTAAATTGTTATAATTTGACTTCTACGGTGTAAAAAAGTGAAAAGTGAAAGTGAGGTGACAGACAGATAGTTTTGTGAATGCAAGTTTTGTGAATTCCAAATAGACGTGGATAATACAGACAGTGCTATTTCTTCCAGCAATGGTGGTACCAAAATTAAATGAGCTGATCAATTAATACTTCAAGCATGGTTTTTCTAATATTATGTCAGATAGTTTTGTACCTGGTTGGCTGCTGGTTCGTCTTTGGTGATGCTGCAGGGTGCGAGGGTGAGCACTGGGAGATCCTGACCCTCGACTATACGAGATTCTAGACAGTTCTGTCTCTGCCGGATCACACCAGACTTACCATCGGAATCATCAGGAACTCTAGATTTAGTGAATGAAACAGCACAGACTTTATTATCATAAGATAATAAATACCCCACAAAAAAAGAGAGGGGAAATAATACAAATTAGGTCCTTAAATATCTCGGCAGTTTCCAATGCAAATGATTAAAAATCGCTTGAGTCTACTGACTTTTAATTGAAGACTTTGGCAAATCTGAGCACAGTCTGGGACAATATTTCTCATCAGATACTAAAACCAATATATATGGTATATGTTCATTTTATTTCTATATACTCGATTTCAACTCTCATTGGTGTCTACTTTTATTAAATGAAGGATAAAAGGAAGCATAAAAAATTTAATTGTTCAAATTAAGACTCAAATGAAACATCATTGAAAACCACTTTAATCTTACATTACAAGAGCAAAATCTCAATATTTAAATATTTTTTTAGAAATAAAGTTTAGTTAAATGTTTAGTTAAAAGTGCATCAACATTAACTAATTTAGATCCCGTATTAACGACAATGGCATAAAAAAACTGTTGTCTTTTAAGGGCAAAAATACTGAAAGTATATGAAATCTGCCATAGTGGGTGGAAAATCTTTCCCTCGAGACAGATGAAAGCAACTAGTGCACAACAAAACAGCTTTAGACACAGAGGGGCCTTATACTGCCATACTAAACAACATGGCACTTTATAATTATCAATCACCAACCGCAGACACTCAAATACCCACACCACACTGACTCCTCAACTCACTTGAGCTCTGGATAGACATTGTCCAGATACCACTTGAAGGATTTGCACTTGAGACTCTTGCGGAGCTCTTGCCTGCCGTGAATGCTGATAAGAGAGGAAGAGAATGAGTGGAATAAGAGATGAATCTTTTCCCTAATGCCTCCCCATTATAGATGCACATAAACACACACATGCTATCAGTCACTCACTCTCCGTAGGATTTTCCCCTGGCAGCCGGTCGAGCTGAGTAGTAGAACAGTTTGAACTCATCCATCCAAACCTCAGCAGTCCTTCTGGTGTTCCTGAAACAGAAAGAGCACTGAATGTGAGCACTGAAAGTGTCTCATACTAAATTCACACTTCAGCCTAAAGAAGATCATTTGGATGACCTGCCATTTCATCAGTAAAAAGTTGTGTACAGACAGGTATTATACACTTGCAACTGTAATTCTGAGAAAATCGGAGCAGAAAACTCGCTGCCACATTCTATGGCTTTTATGGATTTAAAGAGGGAGTGAAGGTGATATATACACTATATATACAGTCACTTTTTCTTTTATGAAAACTGGTGTCATGCACTGCACATCTAGGTTCGTCAAGACATTTTATTGCAGGTTATACACAAAAAACTATACATATATGAACCATATCTGATTTCTATACTGTATATATCTAACATAACTCTGCTAACAGATGTAAAAAGACACCATTTTTAAGATTATCTAGTAAAGCCAGCCAAAGCTTTCAGCAATTATTCATTAGCGCCTCTGAACTATACGAGGAAACAGATTTTGTTGACTGAGCACACTGCATAGCAATTCAGATTCAGAAAGAATGTTGTGCTATGCCCTTAATATTTCATTCGGTTTCATGCTGAGGTTTTTCCCTGGAGGCGAAACGTGATAAAAGCAAACAAATTTTACACTGCAGATTTTCTTCCAGGCAGAAGTTGGAGTATTATCTCTATCTTTGGCAAGAAAATCCAACAAATAACACAGAAAAACATCCGAACAGAGATTAAAATAAAAATGATTAACATATTCAAATTTACAGGTTAGCAACCCCCAAGGACAAAACAAGGTCTTCTGATGTTGATAAAAAGTGTTACATCCTTTATCAGCAGGAATATATTTTAAAAAACACAGCTGGATATGCTGGATATGAATTATTATAATAAGTATGTGCACTTCTCAGGACTCTTACTTTATGTAGGTGTTGGCATTGCCCTCCGGGAAGATGTAAGGATGTTTCTTGCGGAAGACGTGGCCGACCCTGCTACAGGGAATGATTTCCAGGCTTCCTCCACACATCCATACTCTAAAAGAAATCTCTAAAACACAACACAATAAACACCAATCACGGTGGGCTATACGGTATTTTAATAGCATTATGGCTGTAGAGAGCATACACTAGCAAACATTTAAAGTCAGTAAAATGTATTTATTTACCTACCAAGACTGCATTTATTTGACTTATTATTGCTACTATTATTATTTATTTTTCAGCATCATTACTCCAGTTTTAAGTGTCAAATGATCTTCAGAAATCATTCTAATATGCTCATTTCTTATAAAGTATATTATCAATATTTTTTGGATACAACTGTGATACATTTTAAAAGAACAACATTTATTTAAAATAAAACTATTTTGTACCATTTTAAATGTATTTCCCTTAATTTCTGATCAACTTAATGCATTATTGCTAATTGAAAGTATTAATTTATTTTAATAAAATCTTATTGACCCCAAACAGTAGCTAATATTGCAGAAATGTATGTGAATGGTATGTCATGTAAAGTAATATAACTTGCTGACATGTGTATATGTAATTTAAAGGAGCCCTCCAGGATACAGCTTCACTCTTACGCCAAGAATTAGATCATACAGTTGAAATCTCCTGTCTAAATATGCTACTGCCCAATGCTCATTTGCAATTATGAGCACAGTAGCCTACTTAAGTCTGAATAAACAAGCCCTGCTCCAGTCTAATTCTGTCACATATGCATGGTTAATGATGGTATAACCCAGTGCAGAGAGAACCCTCCAATTCCTCCACAGTGCATTGCTCTTAAGAATTTTATAGAGCCAAGAAAAAAATATACCAGTTAAATAAAGGCACCAAAATATGGTTTGAGAAAATTGCTTCCAGAGCTATTTCTAAGTTCAAATGTCATTGTGTGCCATTTCCTTTCCGTGATGAAACAACAACTCTAAGTATCCTCTGTCAGAGCTTGATCGAGGAAGGAAAGTGATTGAGGCTTATGTGCTGTCAGACAGGTGCTCTCATGCATAGTAATAACTCACCAAAGTTCTCCCCTCCCCAGATGTCCATGGCTGTGTCATATTTTCCCAAGCGATTGAACCAGGATCTGTCAATCACAAAAAGTCCTCCTGCTATGATGGGCGTTCTGAGGGTTGAAAGAATGAAAAAAGAGTGAACATTAAGTCTTGACACTAAACACCTCAATCCAGGTGACTGCTTAAAATACTGCTGTCACTCAGGATAGATGTTTGAAAACATTTCCTTTTGAATGGGGTTCGGTGAAGATTCTTGGAATGAGGAAAGAGAATAAAAGGCCACTGAAGCGAGTGTGTGTGGAAACAGTACAGCCCAGTTCTCATTCTCTGGATGAAGCTCAGTTTGCCCTTCAAAATCACTGTACCCAGAGAGCTGCTTCAAACATTAAGGACACTGGAGGAAACGGCTGTGGTATTATCGAAGCATTTGAATTTCATCAGCCGTAATCTCTCATTGTGAAGTGGTAGGACACATTGTTTCATCTGCTGCTTCTCAGGGCGGCTCACATACTTTCATTTCAGATTCATTTACTCTTCACAAATCTGTTCTCATCTCGTTTTAGAAGGCAGAAACAAAGCCCAAAAGCTTCTACAATTGCTTCAAATAATTTCTAGGACAAAGGTATGGAAATAAATCAAATGTATGTTATTGCCAGATTTGAGAGATGGTCCTCACTGCAGAACACAAGATCCAGATCCAACGCCTCCCAAATTACATATCCCTAAACCTACCATCTCCACAACCTGGATTGATTTTGAGGGGCTACTGAAATTTCACAGTATGTACCAATTGTCATCAGATCGCTTAAAAAAACTGTTCACATCTCCTATATAATAGTGCACAAGTGGCATTATTTGAGTTGTCCATAGCACAAACATGTGGGAATGGTTACGAGTTTGAACAGATATGAATACCAAGTATGAGCAATATCAATATTTGCTTTTTCAAACACCACATAATAACTATCTTATGGGACGCTCATATAGGAACTACTTTTAGCATCATCAAACCCACTCTGGATTTTAACTGCACACTCCTGCTGTATTTGGAATAATTTATTCTGTTTAAATAATTACACTCTATTAAAAAGTCAATAAGATTTTTTAAATATAAATTACTACTTTTATATAGCATGTAGGCATTAAATTAACACATACAGTACCATGGCTGTTTGGGTGTTTACCATCGAGCTGTGGGTTAAGTAATGGTGATGGGCATTCTGTTATTGACATACGCTGCACGCAGTAGACCAATCATGACAGACTGGGTCATCAGACCAATCACAACAGTTTAGCGTCACACAAAGGAGGGGTTTGGAAAAAATGTTCTTTAAACTAATCGTTTGGGAGTCATTGAGCAAAAAAGGAAAATATAAATGCATATTTTAAGATAATGAAAGTGTTTTTTGACCTTGCATGCATGTCAACCTGACTCCCAAAACCAAAATAGGAACCTTTCATTACCCATAATAGGGGCAGTTTAAAAAATGTAAAGCAACACACTGCAGACAGTAGTTCAGGTAAAAATAATTGTTGGAAATCATATAAAATGCCAGAAACATTAATTATTTTCAATAATGATCCAATCCTAGACTCCTCTATATATTTCAGAATTCACAAAAGTTTAATTTTTTTATATTACGTCACAAATATACATAAACTATTGCCAGTCAGGGAAAAAACTGGCTGTCAGTCAGCGGTCATGGTTGTGCTGTCCTTCTCACATATCATCCTGAAATTCATACCACTGCTTTCCATCTGCGTCCACACATACACACAGCTTTCAGTGACTCAGTTGCCACTGATCTATTCTGCATCTGTTGGTGGATGGGCTGCGAGAGACCCAGGCCGGTGCACAGCACCCACAGGAGCAGACGGGATCTGAGCCTCTCTCAGCCTGACTGCCTGCTTATCTGAGCTATTAACAGCCTTCATTACAACAGCCTCTGAGAGCGCAAGGCACAGTGTGAATTACACCATAACAAGAAGAGAGAGAGAGAGAGAGAAAGACAATGAAAGAGGAGAAAAAACAACCAGGATTTAAATGTTGATGTTATTTTGTTTATAATAAAATAAATAAAACTGATTAAAGAAATTAATAGCAACTAAAAATTTTAATTATGATATAATAATTCAATTCTTAATGATCAACCATGCTGAACTTCCCAGTAGAAATCAATACTTCAGATACCCTTTCTCCTTTAAAGACAACATGAAATTAAAATACTATTTACGCTTCTAATAAATGCCCGTTCCAACTGGAAATGATTGATCAGTGCATGCTATTCTTAAAAAAATAAATGTTTTAATCAAAATGTAGTAAATTTCTCCACATCTAAAGCTCTTCTTTTTTTGTGTTACCAAGGCTGCACGAGGGAGGAAAACAATATTAACCAAGTAGATTTTTATATTTCCTGGAGAAAATGATTGATTCTTGCCTTTGTAAAACTCCCCCACACTGTGTAAAAGAGGCTCCAGTCTTCTCACTGCCTGTGTATTTAAGACCAAGCCAATTCTCACCAACCACAGCGCAATAATCATCAAATTGAAATTAATCTGAAATTAATGACTTCATAAAATTTAGATTCAATACTACATAATTATAATAATAAAACCAAGCTGTGGGTTTTCGCCAGGGTGTTACTATAGTTTCAGCATGTTGCTTTGTGGTTGCTAGGGTGTCTCCAGGTAACTTCTTGCTACCGGCTTAAGTTAGTAAATAGAGATCACCTCCAAGTTTCTATGATATTCTGAAACCTAGATATGGGCACTGCAGTGAATTTGTGTATCTTTGTAGCATTTTAATTTAGAAACGAGTTTTAATAAATTAATAATAATATAGAATTTTAATATATCAATTCTAAATAACATAATTAAGTTTAAATACATTTAAGTCATGCTGAGGCCCCCTTGGAATTCTTCTGAAGCTTATTGGATTATGTTTTTACAAAAAATACTATTTCAGGCTTTCTACTGTAAAATCTTATGGTTAGTTGATCACCATTTCTTGGTAGTTAATTGTGAGGTTTTCTAGGAATTTCTGAGTGAAACTGTTTCCTAAACAAATGTTTTTTTTCATTGTAATTGAGAACCATTGTGCTAGTTTAATACTATGGTTAGCAATTTGTTCAAGTTCCCAAGTCTAAATACAAACAATAGTTATTGTGATAAATAAATATCACATAAATAAAATTAATCACAATTTCAGACATAGAAATCCAGTTTCCCTTAATTTGACAGAAGTTAAATGTGAATGCCATTTCATGTTGTTACTAAACCTCCTTTTAAACCTTTTTTCCCCCAGAAAGTAAACTGGATTGTAAACAAATAATTTCAAAATTATCTGTAGATTTTAAACATGGTGCTCAAAGCCCAGTAGGTGCTGGACCAAACCTGTCCTCATTTAGCAGAATAGTTCTAATAAAAGCCCTTCTGCTTCTCTTCACCTACTTAATAGGCTCTGTAGGGTCAGCTCTCTGGGATCGCTTTTCGGCTGATAGTTGCTCCCATTTAAAATGTAAACTCCAGTCAAAGCCTGCAGCAGAGATAGAGAAAGAGAAAAAGAAAGAGAGAAGATCAATGAAGTTTTTTTTTTTTGCTTTAATTTCATGTAACTTTAATTTTTATAAGTCATAACTATACACTGCAGAGTACTGCCAATGATAGGCCAAGGCTTTCATCTCAGCTAATTGTTAGATTTGTTTCTGTCTGACACCGCTGATTGGGGACTGTGACCGGCGCCCCTTGATGTCATTGGTGGGACAGTGAATGAAGGATTATAATTGCAGCTTTTACCTCCTCGCAAGTCAGAGGAAGCAGCGACATAGGCAAATGTGTCCATATTAATGATGTCAATCACAGGGCTGGCGACACAGGTCGGGTCCTGAAAAATGAAAATATTACAAAATGAGACAAAAGAACAAGAGATTTAAAAAAGGAATGTGAACGGCTCGACTCTCTGTCTGTTCAGCTTGATTTCACAACAAAGGAGGTGGAAAATCAGCGAGCGTTGGGATTATCTGTGTTACTAATGTGCACACACTCTCATCCAACATTAATACACCAGACACTCTGACCTCTTCACTCAACTCTCTCATGCCTCACAATACCGTCCTGCTAAAAGAGATGAATACTTCAAACTACTTTAAATTGCTTATGAAATGCATTTAAAAAAATGCAATTTTGTGAAATTTGTTCTGGCTAAGAACAAAAATCAGTTTTGAGTAAATGTATGCAATGATTTTGAATACAGTCACCATTTTTTTGTGGTGAAAAAAATATTTTAATTTTTTGTGATATGTGCTGCTAGCAGTTTTATATGCACACAATATTTAAAGTTTTTGTTGTTGAAATATGCTGCTAAAATACATCAAATAACAGTTCTACTAGCAAACAGTACAAAGCATCAGGATATTCATGCATGTGCTAGGTAACTGGTTCTGCATTCAGTGCCGCCTCCGTTCTGCCTGCTGACTCTCTTCTATTGAAAACGAACTGAAAAAGAAGACACTTGCACAGGTAGAAATGCTCAATAGGCTATTGACACAATATGAACAAGTATAAAATTGTACCTCTTTGACCCTCTGCAGCAGTGGAGGCAGCCAATCTTTGTTGACCTCACAGTGACTGTCCAGAAAGGTCAGGATCCCGGCTCCTGCAGCTTCCGCCCCTCGAACCCTGGACCGGATCAGTCCTTTGACACACACACACACACACACACATACACACATAGATCAGGGACACTGAAGAACTCACTGTCCATCAGAGCTGCACATTACATCTGTTGAGAAGCCTGTTAAACTGACAAATATTCTCATCTCAACAATCTCATTCACAGAAAAAGACACGAGAAGAGCCATTTAAATCTGATTAGTTGAAGGGACAATTAAAGCCTTATGGTTATTATCGAATCAGAGCAAGAAGCTTTTCCATGAAGGCAAGGCTGTTAAATCGGTAGAGCCTGACTGAGGACGCATAATAATTGTAAACGTGCAAGACTCGTGCAAAGTTTCACACTGCACGCCAACTTCAGCCAATTAAAAATCCCATTTCATCCTCAATAAGGCTGTATTTTCCAGATGGGTGAGCGCACCCTCTACAGAGTTGTTGAGAGCAGGCTGTGTTTGTGTGTGCATGCATTTTGGGCTAGTGTGGCCCCTCTGTGTATGCGCTGGGCAGATGGAGAAGGAAAGAGAGAGCGAGAAAGACAGACAATGAAAGAGAGAGTGAGAGAGTGAGTGAATGGCAGAGATTACATTCACCTACAGCTAATAGAGTTAACATAGCAGAACTGCACACCCTGTTTGTAGCTCCGGGACGACAATAGGGTTTAAATGCCTTAAACCTTTTAACAATTTTCTCTTGTACAGAGTTGGCTGCACAGGGGTTTTATGCATTAATCAATGCTGTCTAAGCGACAATGTGTGACAGTGTGTAATGGAACCTCGGAGCACTGGAATAAACAGGGAGGGGGCAGCGACTGGATGATCATTACTAATAAGAACTTGTGGTGACTGAATATTACATTATCATTCTTATTAATGTTACCATTGTTAAGGCTGCTTGCTCGTACTTTGGTTTAAGCCCTGATATTAAACTTTTGTGCATAGCTAGCTAGGGACATGACTGATTAGCTTATTTGCAGCTTATTTAGAAGAGCTGTGCTATTACTTTTCTAAGTGATTGGACTTCATCTGGCAGATGATGAAATTAGTAAATTAATTCAACAGACTTAAAATGAGGGAAGGATTCAAGCCTTATCTAAGGAGCAGCATATCATACAGACTTTCATAGGGGACTTTTGACCACCTAGCAAAACCCTCAGAACCAGTGTTTTTATCTAAAACGAAATGAAAAAGCTCAAAATATTCAATTTTTTTATAAATACCACAATAATATACAGTACAAATAGTAATCATGCATCCATCCATAACACAGTGGAGAGTTGTATTCTTCCATTCTGACTGTGGGTTTTGAAGGAGAAAGCCTTACTTTTATTACCTTCAAGTATTTATGAAAATGTAGTTATTAACGTTTGAACGCATTACGACCCAGTGCCATTCAAAGCATAGTGCTAATAAACTAAATGAGAAATTTAAATCCAAATTGGACATGGAAATTTATGTAAAGCTTGACCTGCTTAATGACCTAAAAGGTAACCAGCCATAAAGATGACTAAACCTTTTAACATCCATAATGTTGTTAAACCATACTAATGGGATTTCATTGAATATTAAGTGGCCATTTTAGCCAACGTCATTCTCTAAGGGCTTGGACAGCCATTCCAAACAATGGCCAGCATAAAATCTGCCACAGGCTGTACAGCAGTGGCAAAATCAATATTTGCTATAACGGTTTAAGACCAATGTTTTCGGTTAGACGCACACCAAAATGCTCTGCTTACAAATGGATTTTTAAACGTTTATTTTTTATCACGAGTGTAAATCTGTGTATGCGAGCTGTTTGCAAACTAATCCATGCTCCGTCACCCTCCAGATTCAATATATCTGTTCATCCGAACGGAAAGATACGGATGACAGTATGAGTGTGTGGTGTATCTGCTCTATTTTCCACCTGTAAAACCGGTACATGTAAGGAAGAGTGAAACACTGGCCAGAGTTTCAGTCAATGTGCAGTAATCTTCCTCACAGTCTGTTCACCATCACCCTCCGAGTAACGCACCACCTGCTGTTAAAACACTCACCAGCACACGGGCGAAAAGCAAACAGCTGCTTTTAGAGTCTGGATGGTATTACAAACAGGCATGTTGCCAGCCCAAAACAAAATATTTAATTTATAGGGATAGGGAGAGAGTGACAGAGACATCATCACTGGCCTACCTTCTCTGCGTTTATTGCGAAGACACTTTACTTTGGGCAACTTGGTGAGAAGAAGGCAGTCATTTGCTGAAAGTAAAAAAAATATACAAATGTATTTTTTTTTTTAAATATAAAAAAAATATTTTCAAAAAATGCTATAATGCTCAGTACTCACGATCTTCGCTGAAGTCGTCTACCAGTATGATTTCATGAATCAGATGCACAGGAGTCCGATTCAACACACTGAAGAGGAACATAATAAAAACTGTTAGAACATGACCCATAATTTGTTCTTTATGGGTCACTATTCACATTCAATTTAACATCATGTGAGATCTGTTTCTGGGGAGGAAGTCTTACTAGCTACCAAAATTTAATAAAGTTTAATTACTAATAATTAATTTGTTATACTTTGACTATCTTCAATCTATTAAACAGTATAATGCATAATACTGTAAAACAGTACCACAAAAAATGTGCTTACAAAAAGCCCAGAGATAATTAAGCAGTTATGTTGTTAGCCAGGTATGGAAAGAGACACTGGGGCTGCATTGCTGTGGAGCTGAAGAGCACAGACCTCCTCTAAACCTCTTTTCTTTGTCCTCACACTAGGTGACTGATTGCATTGCACTCACGCTCACAGGTATGCTTCCACATGTCTGAGTCAGTACGACACATTCATCACAGTTCTCCCCTGTACAGCACATGCGCACAGATACAAACACTCACACATACACAAGTAAACACTAGCACAATTCAAATTCACTTTGCATCTCTACAGAGCTGTAGGATCCTCATATTTCCCTCAATCACCTCAAAAAAAATAAATTTCTTCCCACAAGCAGAAATAGAAAATATCATGCCTATAGAAAGTACAGTACACATCCAACATAAGCTCCTGCATCATCACAAAATTGTATTTTCAACGTTTTAATCAATCAACCTTCTTCAGGCTTACCTTGCTTCTCTCAAACAGGGAAAATATACTACTTGGAAATAAAGGCTTTTCAGACTTTTCATTGAGATGTTTTTTTTTTTTTTTGCTTTCAAGTGACAGTTACTTTGCACGCTGATTTATTTTGATTGAAGTATTCATTTGGAATACTGTCCCTCTTATCGTTTTACACCTGCTCAAAGACTAATTACAAATCAAAGCACTTTTAACACCAATTTCTGCTGCTGTTCCCCGTCAATGCTGTACTGACTGTGTAAGTGAATGTCAGTCTATTGATTTTTGGTTTTGTTGGTGGCTTTGCAGGAGCAGGGTAGCGCATTGGCTTTGATGCCCATCTAAAACATTGAAGTCTATCCGAAACATAAAACCAGGTAAGAAAACAGAAAATGTGGCCCTAAATTGTGTGGCTAAAAGTCAATGAAAGAATTTACTATGTTAAAGCAGTTTACATGTATGCATTTTTCAGACATTTTTATCCAAATCTACACAAGAGGGACAAAAGCAATTTATATAACACAAAGTGTATCAAACCATGAGATTAAATACAACAATTACATGAGATTCTTAAAAGCTAAAATTAAAAATATACTGTAACATTCAAAACTCAAAACATCCCTCTGATTCCCAAAAAGGCCATTTAATTCGAAAGTTGTAAAAATGGCAATTTAAATGGATAAGTGGAAGAAAAAAAAAGATATATGACCCAAGTAATTTATTGCTTGAAAGATTTTGAAATCTTGAAAGATATAAAGTGTCTCCTCCTTAATTGATTTTATAAAATGGTTACAGCAGCTATACAATAAAAACATCAATAAATTAATCATTCTGAATAAATAATTATTCAACAACAATTTATATAGTAAGTTCGCATAAACTCTTTGCTGCCTTCGGATGCAAATAATGCAACATAGCAGCTTGCCATCCATCTCACTGACACAAGAATGTTAAAAGTTTCTTCAAGGCCATTCTGGCAAATCAATTCAAGTCCTTTCTTATCCATTTCCTGAACTGCTTTTTTTAGTTTACATTAGGAATTGCTCATCTTCAGACAGGAGGAAAAAGAGCCTTTGTTGCATGGACGTCACCAAGGTCTGTCCAGACCTCTCTATACCTGAGGGGTTAAGGAAAGCAAACAGCCTCTCCGCATACCTCCTCTCACATCTTTCTCACTCGCTTTCCTTTGCTTGATAAGTAGCCTCAAGGAGAGACTGAGGAAACCAGGAAATGCTCCAGAAAGTTCTCTTCCACCTCTTAGGACTCCCCTGTAGTAATAACCTCTGTCAGCAGCAACACCCATCAAAAACTGCCTGGGGCCTACACTTCAAACCCACTCTGTGTAAATGCTTAGTCTATGAGAGCATTCATGTGAAGAGATGTTTGTGTGCGTTCATGTGTATGAGAGATAGAGAAGCCCCACATAGGAAAAAGGTTAAAGAAAGAAAAGGTTTAATACTGCTTTGCCATCAAGATGTCTGAGCATATCTGGTCCGTCAACAGGATATTTTGACGTTATTATCAGAGCTGATGATAAATGGTTGGTAACTTTAACAAAGGTTCAGGGTTAAAGCAGGGCAGAAGTCATTTATGCTGTGTACGGGAGCTGCCTTGACTAATGTGTGATGAGAGTAGTTTAAGCCGCGTTTCCACCGCAGGAACTTTACCCAGGAACTAGGGACTTGGTCCGGTACTTGGTGTGTTTCCACCGCAGGAACCAGGAACTAAATAAAAGTTCCGGGTAAAAAAATGCCCCTCAGAAAGTCCCTGCTGGCGAGGTGGTACTTTTTTAAAGTTCCGGAACTTTCGGGGGCGGGACTTTGGCGCTAAACATGCTGATTGGTTGAGTTCACGCAGCATTGGTTGAGTTCAACCACCATTTATTCGGATCAACATTTTCAAAATATTACTGTTATTGTGTCATGAAATGAAATTTTAAAAGTATTTCAGGCGAGAATGTAGTTGTTTGAAACTCAAATATGTTGTTTATTTATAAAGACAGCGCCTATTTAAAAATGTGTTTCGCCGATCTCGTAGAGGACGAGCTCCACTCGATCAGCGGGAGCTCAGTCCTCATGTATCCGCAGAGAGCAGCCTCTCCTGGGATAGACCTTCTGATATGCCCCGCTGGCTCTGATGTGTCTTTAGTGGTTAAACATAACATATAATTCAGCTGCGGGGTAAATCTAACAGGTTTTCTTTGGTCTGTATTCAATTTATCTATATGTAAAAATGAAAATAAAAAGGCAAGTCTATATAATATTTCTTTCATTGTAATGGCTGTATATAACGTTACACTTATCCCTGAATTAAGTACATTTCTGCAGCTGTTATTATGTTTAAATGAAAATGAAAGGAGGCAGTGGTATTTTATATCCTATTTCGTTTTATTGTAAATATACTGAGGGGAAAATTGCAGTAGCCAAAGCGATCTGAGTTCACGCAGCATTGGTTGAGTTCAACCACCATTTATTCGGATAATTTTCAAATATTACTGTTATTGTGTCATGAAATGTAATTTTAAAAGTATTTCAGGCGAGAATGTAGTTGTCTAAAACTCAAATCTATGGTTTATTTATAAAGACAGCGCCTATTTAAAAATGTGTTTCGCCGATCTCGTAGACGGTGAGCTCCACTCAATCAGCGGGAGCTCAGTCCTCATGTATCCGCAGAGAGCAGCCTCTCCTGGGATAGACCTTCTGATATGCCCCGCTGGCTCCGATGTGTCTTTAGTGGTTAAACATAAAATATAATTCAGCTGCGGGGTAAATCTAACAGGTTTTCTTTGGTCTGTATTCAATTTATCTATATGTTAAAATGAAAATAAAAAAGGCAAATTTATATAATATTTCGTTTCATTGTAATGGCTGCATATACACATTTCCCTGAACTAAGTACATTTCTGCAGTTGTTATTATGCTTAAATGAAAACGAAAGGAGGCAGTGGTATTTGATATCATATTTGGTTTTATTGTAAATATACAGTAGGGAAAATTGCAGTAGCCAAGACCAGCTGACTGAAGTTATCATATATATATATAGTATATAGTTATGCTGCTGTTTATAGATTTACGGGACTTGCGTCGTCGCGGACATCACACTCCCAAGAGGAATGCACAAAGTCTGAACCAACTACTGAGGATGCACGTCCAAAATCAGCGTACTTTTTTTTTTTTTTAATCAGTGGTACTTTGTATTGAGAAACGCGCGCAGACCTACGTCACCAGTCTATTTGCCTAATCTACCCGGTACTTTACACCGCGGTGGAAACGCAGAAAGCAACAGGTCTGGGGGGAAAAAAGTTCCTGGGAAAAAAAGTTCCTGGTACAAATGTTCCGGGTAATTTCGGTGGAAACGCGGCATTAGATTCCACACCCTCCAGGGCGAAACACCTCACAACACATCCCTTAACTGCAGCCTCAGGAGCCAAACTGCACCTGGATACTGTTAATGCTCCATAAACAGTTTTTGACTTTGTCTAACAAAAACATATGATTTAAAAAGAAGTTATATTTGAATTTTCATATTATAGTTAGAATACAGAAAATGCATCAATATTGCACTGACACTTCAGATGCATAAATCAATATATTTTTTATTCATATGTTAATTTTTATCCTTTGTACAGCTCAATTCATATAACAGCAAGTCATCTAAAAAAAGAGTAAACTCAGAATTGTGACATTGTGATATGTATTGTATCATTGGGTATTTGGCAACACCCAGCCCTAATATTAACAACCATTAAGAAAATGAAGCCTAGTCATGTGAACACTGAGATGATTTCACATTGAGTCATTATTTTCATGCAAATCCATAAACTCAGTTTCTCATTATTGAAATAATAAATTTAAATCTTTCAGCACAAATTTAAGACAAACCTAAAAATATAAGTTAAAAGTAAAATTTAATTTTGTAATTTAAATGTATCATTATTATTACTATTAGTATTATTATTATGCATTGTGATGATTAGAAGATGGGGATAATAATGTCTTAATCCAATAAAAAAATCAAGTGATTAAAAAAAATTGGCTTAATTTTCCTATACAGAATATACTATATGGTACACATGTGTTTAGTCCTAAAAACAGGCTTCACTTTTATGTATATATGAAGTAATGGTTTAGGAACTGATGATTAAAATGTACACTTAGTCTTGTGTGGCCTTTTCTAAGCTATATCGACATGTGCCTTGCCCTAGAGCTACACCAAGACTTACTTGGTGCTCTATCAACCTACAGTAAGTCAAAGGTCAAGACTGAAAGTGAAGTGGGTTTTTTAACATTGAAAGGGGAAAAACATCTGCAGCAACACTGTCAGAAATAAAATATGCAAATAATTGTACCTCTGGGTCACTACTTTGTACCTTATCTACATTAAAAGGCGCAAATTAGAATAATAATATGTACCTTTAAGGTACTACTATGAACCTTTCATGGATAAATAACGTACAAAGTAATTCCTTAGAGAATACTACCTCAGTGACAACCAGTCATATCCCTAAAGGTGTAATTTTTCACATTTTGTCTGAAAGTGAATAAGGCAATAATAAGGAATAAGGAAATAATAGTACCCAGGTTTATGTAGCTCAATCGGGGCTAAAAGCTACATATTTTTTTTTTGTGACACAAAAGGAAAAGGAAAAAATATGCATAGCGGCAGCCTATGAGAATGAAACTGATGGATTTAAGTCTTACCTCCGAACTGTGCGCAGCAGGGTAGATCGTGCCTCATTGTGAAACGTGATCACTATGGTAGTGGATGGCAGGTCGGGGTCATAGTGCAGTGTTGTACACCTGGGAGAGACAGAAGGGAGTCAAAATAATGAGACTCTGTGGTACTAATTAAGCATCAACTTTAATGTGTGGCAAAACCTTTGCTGAATTTACACCTACTTAATAATCAAATCTGTTGGAGTTCAAGTCATCTCTTAGCATATGCTGAACAACAGCAACTGCTGAAATGTGTAAAGCGAGCGTTTTTGAGGTACTTTAGTATCCAGTGAGTACATAAGTATAAACAACATAAAATATGGGCCATGGTTAAGAGAGATGTTGCCTGTGTTAACAGGCCAACAGCACCCCGCTGTGTGGAGGAAGAGGGAACATGTGGTTAGAATGGAAAGGACAGCAGGCAGAACCCAGAGGAGTGAAAGCATCAATAATGGAGAATCTGATTAAAAATAAATAGCATTTTTGCTTCACCCCAACAGCAGAAGGAGTGGGCCAGTAAAAAGCACTTTGTTTTGAGGATGAACATTCTGACTTGCGGTAAACACCAACCATTGCCCTGCAGTGCTCCACCTCAGAAATACTAGAGACTCTATATTTTGGTTGTAAAGAGTGTCAGTGGACAAGAAAAAACGAAAGATCAAAATGACCAATTCAGCATTATGTAATAAAGAATACATAGCTTTCCGGCCTAAAACATAAAACTACTGTAACGACTAGGGTTGGGTATCGATTGTTTTTTTTTTTACGATATCGGTGCCAAATCCTTATTTTTAAAATGGTACCAGTGCCTAAACGGTGCCTGAACCGATACTTAAAAAAAAAAAAAAGTTAACGATGGATAACTTTAAAGGGGGGGTGAAATGCTCGTTTTCACTCAATATCCTGTTAATCTTGAGTACCTATAGAGTAGTACTGCATCCTTCATAACTCCAAAAAGTCTTTAGTTTTATTATATTCATAAGAGAAAGATAGTCTGTACCGATTTTTCCCGGAAAAACACGAGTGGCTGGAGGCATGACGTGTGGGCGGAGCTAAATAATCACGAGCGCCAGTAAGCTTTGTTGAGCGCGTCTGGAAGCTGTGACACCATGAGGACAAAACCAACCAAAACAAACCATGGCTAACAGTCAGATTCAGCGTATATTTATGAACCAGAATCAGATCCAGAGGCTGAAATTGAACAAGAGCAGCATCAGCAGTCAGTCTCTATGTGGTATGTACTGAAACTGTATATATTTTAGCGGTTTTGGAAAATGACAAAGTTCCACTTTGTCGTCTTTTTTTTTTTAAGCTGTACATGTGGAAAGTGCAGTTTGATGACAACATCGCATGTTGTTTACTTGATGTGCTTACGCGCCGATAGCTAAGTTAACAACACAGAGATATTTGAAGCAGTATTACTCACCGCCTGCGGTTCCAACACACGAACGTGACCCTTTTTCGTTGAGATTGCATTATCCTTAAGAAATAAACGATGTGCAAATCCGGCGTCAAACTGGACCACCTTGTTTGTAAAACAAGCATCTTCGAAATGCAGGGGAACAAACACAAACACTTGCACAACTCCGTTGATTCTCTGTAAAAATAAACTCCATCCACTGGTCCCTTAATGCTGTTTCTCTTTTGGTAATCTGTGCAGGGTTCTCTTGCCCTGACAACCAAAAACACACTCCTTTTGTGACATTTCGCGACGCTCTCGCTCCGATCAGGGAATGCCTGTTGTGCTCTCAGTGCTCTGCTATACGGGAGCGCGCGCTCTTCCGGCAGACGCGCCCTTAGGACCCATACAAGGAAATTCCGCTCCATCTAACGTCACACAGAGCCATACTCGAAAAAAACTTTCCGAAACTTGTGACAAACCGGAAGTAGTATTTTTGGAACAGAAATACTCCTTCAAACGTACAACTTAATTTTTGAAACTTTGTCCATGTTTAGCATGGGAATCCAACTCTTTAACAGTGTAAAAAACTCAGTATGCATGAAATAGAATTTCACCCCCCCTTTAAAGAAAATTTAAAATATTTAAAATAAATAAACATACTGTAGCATTCACATGCTCCTCGGATGCTCTCCTTTCCAGAGTTGTGCTTCCCTTACTCTAAGGCTGATAAATATATTTCACGATCCGAGTCATTATTTATAAAAAACAATATTTAATACAACCTGTATCATTGACTTGATTGCAAATAAAAACAGACACTATTTAAACTAAACAGAGATGACATAACTGAATTCAATGATGAACTGCCTTTAACTATCATTTTGCATTATTGAGACACTGTTTTCCAAATGAATGTTGTTCAGTGCTTTGACGCAATGTATTTTGTTTAAAGCACTATATAAATAAAGGTGATTGATTGATAAAGGTGACAACCAATGTTACACCATGTCTAAACTGGACGCGAATGGGGCGGCGTGACAAAATACTATTGAACTCATTTTAATCAGTGATGCTGTCTACAATGTAGATACATCCATCCATCACATATACATATGGTCTACACTGGATGCGTCATGGCACTACACGACAAATCCCAGACAGAAAACTGCTGCTGCGTTCTATTTATGACATATTGACAAAAAAAATGTAATTATTTTCAACGGTCACTTTGTCGGGTCCAGTGTACTTAGACAGGCTTTAGCTGTTGCGGCGCAGACATCGTGTTACTCACGAAATCTGTTCCGATATTCCGATATTTACACGGGTCCTACTTCTTGCCTTACTGCTTTAAGTCTTCTTTTGTTCCTCAGACGTTTTCCTCTTTTGTTTTTTATCTGCCATCTCTATCTCTTCCTTCTTGGTTCGGCTAATGTCTGTCCTGTGCACTGAACACTCTATCCTCCACATCATGAGTAGACATGCCCATTACTGTTGATTGGCTACAAGCGTTTTTGAAAAATCGCTTACCCCACCTTTAATTAGTTCTGTGAATGACTGTATGGTATGCCACATATGCTTTATGTTAAATATTAAATTTTCTAATGAAAACAGCAACATGATCGTTTTATAAAGTATACATTCCTATGTGTTAAGGGCTAAATTTTTGCTGGAGGAAACAGCTGTAGTGTGATGAGGGGTGAACACAGAGAAAACTTTACAGTAGATGGGAAACCAAATTATTCCTTGTGACCTTTTGTAAACTGTATTTATGACAAAGTTCTGCCCAGATACAGATATTATAACAATCTATTGATAATCACACACCTTCTTCTATCTTCTATTTCTGTTTGAGTCTGCTCACATTACTCCACCACGGTCTACGGATTGTAGAGTGCATTAAAAGATATAGAGGAGACAAAGTCTTGCTGTAATTGCTATAGCCCCGCTAAAAATGGCCTAGCAATGCCCATGCTTCTTACGTCCATATTGGAGAGCCAGGAAAAATATTTTAATCGATCGCTTAGGTATTTAAGTGGCACTGAAATGAGGCACCGCATTCTGTTTCAGTTCTAGTACATACTGGTTACATAGGTACCCGGAACCCAACCCTAGTAACGACTACTGGAATTGGAAAAAACAGGTTACCCACCGAGCCATTTGGCCTTGGTGTAAGAACAGCTTACAGAAAGTAAAAACAGACAGAGGATAGCCTTTGTAGGGAGCTTGTGTTCACATTCAGACAGTATGGGATGCTCCCAATCTATACACACATTTGTTCTTCAACTATCTTTTTCATTTTCACACAGATGGAGAGAAATACATCTGACCTTCAAGATGGGGTGCAAGATGATCTCTAGAAACAGGCCTATTTTAGAAATGGTTGTTAAAATTGTCATTTCAGTTAATATACTGTACTTTTTTATTATTTTTTATTTTTTTATGAAAGACATTGTTATGCTTTGGCCACCCATTGTCATGCCATGCTCATTGTAAGAGAGAGTGAAGTTATGTAAACGAAACATTTAAAAATGTTCTATTTGTAAAACAATATTTAAAATTAATAGCTTTTATACTGTACTTTCATAATTTAACATTTATGTTTTAATTAAAGTGAATGATTGAATGAATGAATGAATGATTCACATCCCACAAAATTGCTTCACGTGACAAGTAATTTCCATCAGTTTGTTAATTTAAAAGGTTTTGATTAAAGGGTTACTCCACCCCAAATTTTGTCATCAATCAAATTGCTTCATTAAATTCATATCAAACCACTGATGGCAGATGGACTATTCTGATGACGTCTTTCATACATGGGCCTTGACAGTGTAATTTACTTGGGAGTCAATGGGACAGTCACAAGCCTCCCGGTTTTCATCCAAAATATCTCAAATTGTGTTCTGAAGATAAACAAAGCTTTTACGGTTTTGAAACAACATCGGGTAAGTGATTTAACAATTTTCATTTTGGTGTGGAGTAACCCTTTAATCTTGGAAATACTGTTTTGGTTCATCACTGAGGGCTCCTTATATTAGACTTCTTAGGAATGGGAATGGGAAAAACATTTCCAGAATCAATGGCACTTAAAAACAAATGGACAGTCGTTGTTCTATTTTTATGGCTTTTGTAAACATTAAACATAATAGAGCATGACATTTACACAAGCACATACATCTGTGAACATCTCTAAACTACAATTTTCATTACTAAACCGAACATTTATGATAGTCTCATGTAAACCCAATATTCAAACCTTCTTAAATTAGTTATATTAGAAGCAGCATACTAACATCATAATCACCTAAGTGAATGTATATTTAATTTTGGGCTCAATATGGCTTGCTTAATTAATGGCTTTATTCCAACCTGGTAAGCTGCCTTGCTGTCTGCTGCCTACACAGGCAGTCTTACAAATAGTCTTTCTGACGCAAACCACATAGAGGATACTGGACGCTAAGTTTCTTTCAAAAAAGGTTTACCGTTAATATGTAACTAAACTCACAATCAAACTCTAATAAGCATAAAATACAAAACATACACAAATATTGGGGCAAAACTGTAAATTATTTATCCAAGTTATGCTGCCTAGCTTCGCATCACGGACCTTGTGAATGATGTTTTGTGATGCTGCTTACGTAGGCAGTTCACATGGTTTTGAAACAGAGCCAATTTGTCTGGAAAGCCTGCTATTGAAAAAGTGTAAACTGACTGAAATTGACTGTTTACTGCATTAGCAGAGTGCAATTTAGAACTCTAATGGATAATTTAAATATTGAGTTAAACTGTAAAATAACGTGATATAGATTTCACCAATCATTAGACAGCAGAGCCTTTTAAATGGTTTAATGAGAATCAGCGCTCGGGTGGAGGAACACATATACTGTAAAGTGCAGATTTATTTATGTTTCATGACAAAACTTTTGGGGGTTAAACAGTCATGATAAATTTGCTTTGGAATCAAGTACATATATATTCCTACTTTGCTTATTCATGAATACAGATAGATCAGCCTTAAACACACTTTATGAGCTAAGGGCTGTGTTCACAGCTTTATATGCTGTTTGAAGCCTCTACTGAAGGCAGCCTGGGAGCGGGATCCATCGCTCAATGCAGCTATAGCCCAAGGTCTTTTGAGATAGGGGGATGCTTTAAACAGCAAAACACAGAGCATCATTAGAGTTTCTGTCAGAAAACAACATCTGGGAGAGGGGAAGCATATTATTGTGTACTTGATATTTCGCCAAAATGATGGATGCGTCCCTGAGAAAATTGGGAATTGGGAATGTGGTCTTAGTGTTTCTCATTATGATGTATCCAACTCACTTTCCTTGAGATTGGTACTGCTGGACAAAAATCACAGCATATGGCCTCACCAATAGAAATACTGCATATGACAAATAGGAAAAGGCAGTAAAAGCTAATTAAATATGTGCTCTACTGAGTAATTGCTATGCATATGTTTTATTGTTAATAATACACAGAACAATGATAGGACCCGACAAGGAAGTTTATCTCAAAAATATGTATTCATGTCTCAGATTCTCTGCGGAGATGCAAACGTCATTCCTGTGCTGCTTTTGTTATACACACAATAGGATGTCTAAGAGCTCTAGGGAACCGAGTGACACTGTTTCAACCTTGGCAAGCCTGAAAGGCCCAGGAGGCAGCATGTCTTTCGTTAAGCTTTAGCTACAATGAAAATTAAACACGCTCACATGCAGTAGATGGCCCAAAATATCCAAAGACCTCAAAAAAATAAGCAGTTTTGTCCATTTTATTGATAAGGCACTGGAGACCTAACAGGAAACAAGAGGGAAAACTGGAAAGATCATGGATTCTCGAGTTGATAATGAGCATGAGATCTTCGGTTTTTTAAAGGGCCTGTGCTTGATTTGGAAGGATGCTGGTGTGAGTGCACTGATTAATTGGCTACTGCTGATGATCTGAGGCACTTCCTCTCAGGAATGCCACATGACCATCATCCCTCAGCAGTGGGAGAAGATACAGGGTGGAGAAAGAGTGATGCTTCTCTAATATGAAGCCAAAATCCAAATCATAAAGGTGTTGAAGAAGGAAGAACATATCGCTAATTATAACAAACTAAAAAATAATTTCTTTCTTTTTCCAAAAGGCAAAACATAGCTGAATAATATTTTTTTATTTAATGCAATCACACCTGCGAGATTAGAATGTGCAGTGCGGCACAGCATCAGCTGCTAAATTCAAACCGGCTTGCGCAAAGCCAGAGACAGACACGTTTTGACAGCACTGCACATGGAGAAGTCGTGGCCTAGTGGTTAGAGTTTGACTCCTAACCCTAGGGTTGTGGGTTTGAGTCTCGGACTGGCAATACCACAACTTAGGTGCCCTTGAGCAAGGCACCAAACCCCCAACTGCTCCCTGGGCGCCGCAGCATACATGGCTGTTCACTGCTGTGTGTGTGGACTATGGATGGGTTAAATGCAGAGCACAAATTCTGAATATGGGTCACCATACTTGGCTGAATGTCATGTCACTTTCACATTATAACCAATCACACAGGATTCTGTTGAGCTTATGAATGCAATGACCAATGAGAGGCAATCAGATGAGTCATTGCTGAAATGCCAGTGTTTTGTTCATTTGCTCACTGAAGGAATTTTGCTCTCTGACGAATTCTCTCATTAGAAACAACAAAGTCCAGATGTGTGAACGATGTAAGTAGTAAACCGCTTTAGTGATTATAATGAGAGTTTTTAAGATTACTTCAAATGTTCTTTGATACTGTAAATGTTCTTTCTGTAAAATTAAAGTGTTATAATTAGTAAATTACAATGTTTTCATTAAATTCACATTAAACATAAAAGCCAGTTGTATTAAAAATATTTTATGGCTTGACACCCATATCTGGTACTTGGGTTTTTATGCGTAGTTAATGGATTACACCAGGGGGTTGGCAACATTTTTGGCATTACGTGCCATTTTTAAATTTTTCTGGTTAACCACTGTGCCAATACCCCCTCCACGTCCCTTTTACTGCATTCTGTATTTATACAGTACATACACATTTTTAATTGATACAATGAAAAAAAAACTGTAGACCTATTTGATTTTCTTGCAAATAGTTTCTGAGGATTTTTTCATAAATCGTTTTTTACATTTTTTAGAAGTTTCTTGAATAACAGATACTGACGAACAGTGACCATACTGAACACCACTGTATGTGTGTGTGTGTGTGTGACAAGGTCAATTAATTAAAACTGTTCAGTTTAATCATCTTTCTGTATTAAAGCGCTGCCCATCGTGCATTATATATCAACCAACATAATCTATAAAAGTGCAAAATGCATTTAATTACACATATTTGAGAATAGAGATATCTCATAATGTAGTTAGCATGTTTGGGAATATTACACCCCAAAAAAGTAAATTAATAAATATACATAAGCCTGTATCAGCTATACAAATATATGGCTGCTGTGTGTCATATGACAAGATGACAAGCAACGGCCCCACCTTCATTCATTCCCCCTCAAAATTGTTTTATTTATTCCTGAACAAACCAGTGTTTTGAACAAATCAACAGAATGAATCATTTAATGATTTCATAAAAAGCAGAAAGAGTACCTGAAAAACCACAGTTCCAGTGCTGTGGTATATTATAGCATCTATATGACCAATCATTTGAGGATTCAAAGACCAGCAATAACTTGTAACTGGACATCCTGAAAATATCCTGTTTTTCTGGAAGAAGGTGCCAAGTAGACTGTAAAAACGTAAGTGCACTTTACAGAATCTTCACCTTCAGTGAATAGTGTATTGTGTTTTACTAATCTTAAAAACTAAAAACCATCTTGGCTATGGTTATAGTCCACCACCTCATTGGTGTTTCATCATGGTGACTCGGAAGCCTCTTTTTGAATTGAATAAATGGCAGCTTTAATGAACAACATTTGCAAAGCTCCTGGCACCTGAGCTTATCTGTTATTAGTCCTTGAGGAATGGAAGTCCTTCTGAATTGAGGTTCATGCTAATTTCCTCTGCTGGTGGCTCTTTTCTCTGTAGCAAAATGAGGTTCAGGCAACAGGGTAAGTGAAAGGACCAGGGTCTTGCCACAGATGGCTGTCAAAGTCTCATTCTGCATTTGATAGAATGCTCTGCCAGCTTAGTCTGAGATGTAGCAATTTTTGCCTTCTCCACATTGATAGAACTAAGCTTGCCTGAAGACAACTAAAGGAATTTGTAAACTGAGTGCAAATGTTCAGTGCAGAAGCATAACTCGTGTTAGGTTGCTTAATATACTCTAATCTGATCATGCTATATGAGAAAATGCAGCAAGATCCGAGAAGCTTGTTAAACGAGAACATAAATCTGGCAAGGTTATATTTATTGACCAAATACAGTCAACACTAACAAATACCTTGCATCTATACTGACGTCCAAAGCCACAGTGAAACAGTGGTTCCTGCTGGAACTGTAGAATTATCCTTTGTTCAATTTCAGCTTAAGTTAATTAAGAGGTAACGCTGGCACTTTGATTGCATTTCCCTGGAAATTTCAATATTGCTACTGGTCAACAACAGCATGAACAATGAGTGTGGTGTTCCTACTGTAATTACAAAGGCATTTGAGTCACGTAAGAGGAAGGAAGAAACGAAAGCTACATAGAAAATAGTCAACACAGGGAAAGAAAGAGAGAGAGAAAGAGAGTATAGCATTAGAGCACTGGGTCTGCATAATGAGCCGCCTCCTCACCTTTTATCGGAGATTCTCTCTACTGTCTCCAAGCCCCTGCATGAATTATTTTACAGAGAATAGTACTGCACCACTATAGAGGCCCCGAAAGCTCTCTAGATGATTTCTCATAAACCTGACACATACCTGCATATTTTTTGGAGACTGTGCAACTGAGAATAACCCATGTTTAGGTGTTAGTTGACAAGGCACATTCATCAATAAATTTTCTCTGTTGACAAAAGAGTGGGTCTGTGGACCCACATTGTGAAATACATCTGCAATTCTCTGCTTCATCTGGGCCTAACCTAATAAATACTATAAACTTAATATAAAGGTAAATGACTCAGACTAAATGAACTCAGACTATGATGCTGAAAAAGGTTTGATCAAAGTTCTGTTTATTTAGGGAATGCAAATAAAAGATTCATCAGATGTGTATACAGGAGACTTTGGACACTGTTTATACTTGGATTTGCCTACTCATCTATCAACCCATCCATTGCAATAAAACAAAGAGATTTAAACTTTTGGTTAAGTGTAGCTTTGAAAGAATAACTTAGAAAAGCCCATTCAATTCATGAAAATACAGTACCTGGGAATCCCTGTAAGCATAACATTAGAAGTGAGTTTAAAAAGTTACGTATTTTTGTAAGGTACAATGTGTTTGTTTTTTTTGCACTTTATCAACATGACACATTCCCTTCAAAGAAATCTGTTCACAAGTGGTCACATGGGGTGCAAACCTGAGAAAATCTGTCACTGCTGAGCACATGCGATCTGATTAACCGAGATGGATGTTAATATCAGCTGTAAACATGATAAACACGAAAAGAATCCAGAAATAGATGCAAATCGAAATGTGGCACTCTGACTGACGAAAGTGACATGCACTAATGAGTGAGTGACCTCCCAGAGTGCTGCAGAGAGTGAAAATGTACTGTGGCCAGGAGCAGTCTAATTTCATGAGCTACAAATACCACAAGGTCATGTTGCCACCGAGAGCTGCCAAATATCACATACAGCAGTCATAAAGAAGCTCAATTTCCAATGCAAATGAAAGCATGTTAACAAACAATTCTATCTCCTGAATTTCTGAAACAGCACCAATCAACCTCTTTTTTTTTAGTTAGTTTTGATTTGCTGGCTATTGCATATGGCAGAGAGTGAGAAAAATGTTGTTGTGGCAAAAGTACAGAAAAATAAATATAGTTTTGTCTGTGCAATCACTGAATTAGAACTAAAACCTGATAATACAGCAGAGCAATTTCAAAATGATTGAATAATTCTACCAAAAACTTATTCTACCATTTCAAAGTTTGGGGTCAGTAAGTTATGAAATGTTAAAATATTCAACTGTAATAATATTTTGCAATATATCTGTTTTATTATATCTTTGATCAAATAAATGCATCCTCTTATTTTAAAAATCTTACAGAACCCAAACTTTTATTTATAATAGTGTAAATGCTTCATGATCTAGTATAGCATGTCGACCTTAGAGAACCTGAGAAGCACTCACTACCCAGCCATGAACCACTCATAAAACTGTTGCTCATGAAATTTAAACCTTACTTTTTTATCTCAGTACACCTTTCATCAGTTTCGAAAAGTTTTCAAGAACTCATAGATGCACCTTCATTAATTTAATATGAACTGTGTGGATATTATATATAGATCACACACACACACACACACACACACAGGACTTACCTGTAATGTCGGGTGTCTCTAAGCGCTCTGTTGCTGGGGATTCTTTCGCTCTCTCTTTGATTGAAGGCATACAGACTATATGGGTCCTGGCCTGGCTCCAT